>NC_083769.1:48547545-48562545 GCF_963514075.1 Conger conger | reverse complement strand
AGAGTCGCGGTGGCCTCTTAAACGGGAGCCGCGTGCGGCCGGGACCTGAAGAGTGATGACTGCTTTCCGCTCTCTCTGAAGCCGCTCCCGGTGCATTGTGGGCCCGCGTCTCGCCGACCCGCTCTCATTGATTGCACGGAAGGTGCCGGAGGATGAAAAGAGGCCAGCAGGGACCCGCGTGGGAGGGAGAGGGTCGATACAGAAACCCGCCGGAGAAGGCTGGAGACAATGGGGGGGGGGGGGGGGGAGGTTATGATGCAGACACGGTATCGTTTTTAATCGCCTAGTGGTTAAGGTGTGTGACTGGGACCCGGAAGGTTGGTGGTTCAAGCCCCAGTGTAGCCGTGAATGAGATCTGCACTGCTGTTGCGCTTAACCCCACATTGCTCCGGGGGGGGGGGTTGTCCACTGCTTAGTCTAATCAACTGTAAGTGGCTTTGGATAAAAGCATCAGCTAAATAACATTCATGTTCTGTTAACTGAGGATGAAATGTACATTGACAGCAGCGCATTGTGTTACTGTACGCCTCATTTGTAAACAGCCAGGAATTTTAAAAAAATAGACTATTCCAAAAAGGAACTGAGTGCTACAGGTCTATATCAGTTTTTAGGCAAGACAATTTGAAAGGGATAGTCTGACACAGCATAAAGCCTAAAGTCTGAACTACAGGAACATTACTATGCAGAGAATATTATGTCAGCCATGTTTGTCATTTTGGGTTATAACATGGTTTCAATACATATATAGCATGGTGTCAGGACACACACACACACACACACGCACATATTGGAAAATGTCCTGTGCAGGAGAGCAGCTATGTTTAGGTGAAATCTAGTCCAATCAATTTCAGTGTTGTTCCAATGTGCCCTTCCCCCCCCTGGGAACTGCAGTGACACAAGTTATTGAGCATCGTAACAGGAAGTGACCTACTTTTCTCCCCTGGCCTGCCAAGGCTGTACTGCAAAGATACTGGCTGCCTTCGGAATCTTGCTATTTAGGATCAAAATAGTATTAGTTTGTCTGAAACCATAGCTGTATAAAAGAGTGTGCTCATTCTGTGCTAAAGCTAGTCGGATGACATTCGGTGAAATATCAAGGTGTGCGAACGCCGGATGCTATTCTGGCACTCCTATCCCACAGTGCATTGCGCTAGGTCGCGACCCAAACAAACAGAAGGGCGGGGTTCAAACCAAAGTGGTGAAACAATTCAACAATTTAAATGCAAGTATTCCCTTCAACTGCTTAGCGGAATGTAGTTAAAGTAAATGCATATACTTTGTATGCATATTTTAATTTTTTTAAATTTAAAAAAAAAAAAATTATGTTTTCACTACACAAAGTCAACTACCTGCCACCATCAACGAGTCTAAAGTGTCACCGTTCTCTGATAATCTGGTGTGTCCGAGAATCCATCTTACTTTTTACTGGTATACAAAAGCCGCCTTATGTACACTGAATGATAATATACATGTATAGGGTGTAGTATTCGATTTCGGACGCAGACACTGGGTCAGAGGAAGTGCACTATTTAACCATGTGGAAAATGACCAGGGGAATCATGGGTAATGTAGTTCAGAGTTCTGAGAAAGGCCTCAACTTGGCCTGTTCACCTTGGGACTTATTTGGCAGATATTAGCCATTTCTACAACAGCAGTATTTTTCCAGTATAACAGCTTTATTGGTCGGAAAATCAAATTTGACTGTATATAATCTGTTATGTGCACTAGTACATACGTGCCTGAAAGTCTGCACGTCAAGTGGGCCGCAGTCCGGGGTTAATATGGAACTGAACTGGTCACCTAAATGTCCTCCGAAGATTGTGAGCAAACCGTCGAACCTGTTCGTTGTAGGTTTGAATCGTCACTTGCTACTTTACTCCTGAGCACAACAACGGTTTGGCACCAGTAAGCACTAACATGAAACAAATAAGCTGTTATTTGCACCGTGAAGCAAGTGCATTTAAAGAGGAGGACGAGGTGGGTCAGAGCTGCAGCAAAGGTTTTGTTGCCGTTTTAGCGAAGGTCGGCGTGTATAAACCAATCGGTCTTCACCGAATATGCGGGCTGTGTAATTCCGTCTGTGTGGTGAGTAAATCGTGTTATTCCACTGCAGAGCCATCGCTCCCGGCGTCCAGGGACCGTGTCCTGTCCCACGCATGATGTCACGATGTCTGTGACGTTTTTCGAGAAGGCCCTGCGGTCACGCGCGTCTGGAACGCCACGCACACACGGGCCGCCGCCAGCGAGCCGCGAATGATTTATAAAAAAAAATAAACATGGCCGGGATTAAATCCTCCGTCTCCCCTCCCTCCGCTCGGCTCGGACGGAGAGCGCCTCTTTAACTCGCGGTGAAATCCTCTCCGCCACGTCGACGGAGACAGAGACGCCCCCCCCACGCCCCCCCCCGTGTGGTAGGAGCGATGATGATGCCTCCTACAAACCCCCCCCGTACGTACGGCGAGGCATAAAGAACAGGGGGAGCGCTGTCAGCCGTGGCGTGTGTCTGTACTTACCTCCAGGGACTTACACCGCGCTATAAAACGGATAGCTATTCTGGTCCCGGGTAATGATTGGTCAAACAGCCTGTCCGCCGTTCGAGGCTGATGCCCGTGACGGAGTGAGGCTGAGCGGGGCGCTCATACATCATTTAACGCCGCGACATAAACAGCCGGGATAATGAAACGTTGCGAGCAGTCAGCCTTCATAAAAAATAATTAGACTTTTAACATCTCTTTAAACACCCTGAACTCGGCATCTGGATCTTCAGCGGGCCGATCGCTTGGCGTTTCGCTCGTCGGAGCGTGGAGAAGAAACGCAAAAACACAGCAGCAACAAAAAAAACTAGGGTGGGTGAAATTAATCATTCTGACTGAACTTTGCGAAAATTAAATGAAATGAAACCGTTGTTGCTTCGTGACTGAACGTCTCAATTTAGGCAACAGGGATCGTCAAGTCACGCCCCTCGCGCTCCGAGAGCTGCTGGTTTTCCACCCTCCCTTTACCTGGGAGTCAGGTGTGTTCACCCTCCCTTTACCTGAGAGTCAGGTGTGATCACCCTCCCTTTAACTGGGAGTCAGGTGTGTTCACCCTCCCTTTACCTGGGAGTCAGGTGTGTTCACCCTCCCTTTACCTGGGAGTCAGGTGTGATCACCCTCCCTTTACCTGGGAGTCAGGTGTGTTCACCCTCCCTTTACCTGTGAGTCAGGTGTGTTCACCCTCCCTTTACCTGGGAGTCAGGTGTGTTCACCCTCCCTTTACCTGGGAGTCAGGTGTGTTCACCCTCCCTTTACCTGGGAGTCAGGTGTGTTCACCATCCCTTTACCTGGGAGTCAGGTGTGTTCACCCTCCCTTTACCTGGGAGTCAGGTGTGTTCACCCTCCCTTTACCTGGGAGTGAGGCGTGTTCACCCTCCCTTTACCTGGGAGTCAGGTGTGTTCACCCTCCCTTTACCTGGGAGTCAGGTGTGTTCACCCTCCCTTTACCTGGGAGTCAGGTGTGAAGACAGTCTGGCCAATCAGTAGCACTAATTGTTCAGCTGATTATCTGGGAGAAAAGAAAAGCAGGGCCAGATTTGGATTTGAGGTCCAGATTTGATGGCTGGTGTAGAAGGATATAGTCATGGCTCCCAATTCCAAACCTCCTGGGAACCTGTGGGCTTTCAGGCCAGACACGGCTGTAATCCCAGAATTTTTCACAAGATCTACCTCTTCTAAATTAGGTGCTTTTCATGTTAAGGGGGATTATTTACACTGTTCAGCCACATTATTCAAATAATTATTCATCTCATGAAGAATAAAAATCCAACATTCACATTGTGCTTATTGTACTATATTGCAAGCAATTACATAAAAAAATTTTAAACATAAAATGATCAAATTAAAGCCTTCTATGATTATATTTCTTTTTTTATGATTTTTTTCCCTTTAACTTTACTCAATGCAAGTGTGGCTCATTATCATTTGCTTTATCTTTGAATTCTTCACAATGTCCCGAATTGGCTTTCGATTCAATTCATTTTTACTTGTACAAAGGATCAATTTCGGAAAACACTTCTCAGAAGTCATTCTGGGTCAAACCCCCAAGAGCGATCCAAAAGCTCATCTTTACCAGGGCTTAACCTCCTGCATTGTTACAGATGTTTGCATGCTGCAGTTCATTATCTGTGATTAAAAAGAAATGTTAGCAATAAACAGTCTTGGGAATAATTACAACCCATCCGTTTCATTGCCTTTTGAAATATAATATGCAATAATTTAATTTTGGTCTCGGCATTTTAAAACCTGCTGTGGCTGTCAAGTGATATAACACTAGAGTTTATTGTTGTTCTTTTTTGTATATTGTGGACAATGGGGGAATATTCCGACACCTTTAATGTCACTTCTGTTTCATTCTGCATTTGCTTGAAGTTGCTTGCCAACACCCAACAGGACATGCTTCACGATGCCACAAATGCTTTTGAAAAGTAATAATAACAACATACAGATATACAGGTGGATGATTTTTATAATTGTGTGCCAGCACAAAAGGTCATTTTATACTGGCTGTTCATAATAAATAAAAAAAAACTGGATCCCTCTAACAAGCAACTCTGGGGAAGGAAGAATGTCTTTCTGACATTGGCCCAAATAAATCCGCTTTGTTTTAAAAAGTGAAGAAAGTGTCCTGCGATTGGCCACTGCCCACTGGCATTAGACCTGAATCTTTCAGATCTCGCCATCATTATTTAGGTTGTGCGAATACATTTACATTTTCTAAACTTGGTCTCCGGGTTAACAGCAGAGCGCTGACCTAGTTGCATGTTTTGAAGCAGCGTTTTAATGAATGTTTTATGAACTTTTCAAAAGAGAATTTTTATGTTCCTTGTGAAATCGTTGCCTATTTGGGCAAGTATGCCTTTTTACTGGGGTGATGGTGATCTTTCTGGGGGTTTATTGAAAGGGAACAGTGTCCCATGGAGAAAGTAGTGTGTAGTTGGTGTCGAAAGACGACTCGATCTCATTGGGCAGCTTGTCTCCTCGTGGCTAAGGTACAGGACTGGGACCTGAAAGGTTGGTCCTTCAAGCCCCAGTGTAGCCACAGTAAGCTTAGTGCAGCTGTTAGGCCCTTGAGCAAGGCCCTTAACCCCACATTGCTCCAGGAGGGACTGTCCCCTGCTGACAGTCTAATCAACTGTAAATAGCTTTGGATAAAACTATCAGCTAAAATAACCGTAGTGTAATTCCAGGTAGACGGAGAGCTGCAGGGATGTGGAGATACCGACTTTCCTGTCAAACAGCCTTGACGTCTTGGGTGTCTCGGTGGCGCAGACTGTAGAGCACTGACCGCATGCTCATTGCGAGCCGCGACGTCGGCGGTTCGAATCCGACCGTCCGACATTTGTCGCATGTCTTCCCCCCTCTCTCGCTCCCATTCTTTCTGTCTCTCTGTACTATATACTGTCCAATAAAGCTGAAAAAGGCCTAAAAAATATCTTTAACAAAAAAAAACAGCCTTGACGTCTTACCCCATGACCGCTCCCGGTGGAATGAAAGCTCTCGGTATTCCTCGACGGTCCGTAAAACTTTTTTACAGAACACAGCTCCTTCTCCTCCCGTCCTCCCGCTGTTTCTCTGGTAATTTCGAACGCTGAGATGAAACATTAATGAGATTTGACTGTGTGAAGGGAAGCGGGTACTTTCTCCCACTGCCGCGTGTTATGTGGCGTTATGCTGAAACCTCGTCAGTGGAAGATTACCTCAGGCCTCTCTATGTTGGACGGTGAGTCATGATTCCGGTTGCAGCTGTCGGTGAAGGCATTCCTGCATTGTGTTTCAGGCATCTTGGGCAGTTGTAGGTGTATGATCTTGGGCGTTTCTTTCCGTTTTTGTTTTTTTGATGGAAATATGATTTTATTTATTTATTGTGAGAACCTTCCAACCCACAGCCCACCATATATGTCAGTGTTGATGGGAACAAAGTTAAGTCAAACAAACACAAGTACTTTCACTGAGATGTGGAATGGAAAGAAAAAGAAAAAAAAAAAAAAAACCGGGGGGACATGGCAATCTCTTATAAGCTTTATGATGGCAAATGTGGCCTCTATGAAACAAAGGCTTATAAGGTTTCTGCATGTAGAATGATACTTGTATGAGTCCTGTGGGTATTTCTAACTCAGACCCAGAGTGAGTGTTTGGTTGACGTCGGCTAGTGCGTTGTGACTGATTTATAAACCATCTGTGCCCTTCATCATCCCACTTTTCAAGTTAATTCTTAAAACTTATTACGTTTTAATATACAAGATCGAATCGTGCCTTAGATGTATTTTACGCTTGTAGGTCTATGTATCTCACATCGTGAGAAATGAAATGGCACTTACATGAGATGTAAGGATATGAAGAGTTCAGACGCAAAGACGTCTTAAGTCCACCTGACATCTAGATATACATATAGATGTACTTCATTATACCCGTGAGGTCATTTTTCCTCTGCATTGCATCCCATCGCATCCTGGTAACATCCTAGACCTAGCAGTGGGCAGGCACGGTACAGCACCTGGGGACCAACTCCATCTGAGGGAGGAAACCAGAGTACCTGGAGGAAACCCACGCGAACACGGGGAGAACTCCAGAATGAAAACTTCCCCCCCAGAGAGGAGAGGATCTGGCAGCCCAGGATTTGAACCCAGGAACCAGTGCCAACCACTACGCCACTGAGTCTCCCACACTACTGTAGCCTAAATATATCTGCCCTATGAGCCATTTTCCCACTTGTATTGTGAGCAGGAACAAATCTTTTATTGTGCCTGTTGGTGTTCTGGTGTGCAGTAATGCGACCGGTAGTCTACTGTGCGCTGAAGAGGGAAAATCCTGTCACGGGCTTTCGTTTTGCCCTTCCTGGGAGGGGTGGGGGGTCGGGGGGGGGGGCCTCTGCAGTTTTCCTGACGGTAATGGCTGGCGTTCCTCAGGGACCTCTCCCGGGGCACACGCGAAGACTGATCAAAGCACCCTGCGAATTAATTAAGTTGTGATGCATTATTCAACACCTTTTCAACAGCCATCACGCTCTGTACCAGTTGTAGGCTATGCCGTCTCTCCTGGGAAAACAGACAAAGGACTAAAATAATGTCATATTATATAAATCGTTTTTTTTCTCGCTTTTTTCTGCTTACCGGAACGTTTTCCATTACTTTGTCAAGTAGGATGATATTAAAATGCAAATGTCTGTGTAGACTCAGCGATTTACCGGTTCCATCAAAAAGTACAAAAAAAACTATGTGAGAATAATCAGTTTTTTAAAAGCACATTACACCATGTTAATAAATTGTGAATCATCAGTTAATTAGGCTATTCATTGTATTAATGATCTTGTATTAATTGATGATATTCACTGATCATTTTGGCTAGGGCTGTTATTAAGCAGATTGTTATAAATCGTATTGGGCTATTCTGTCTCTAAAAATAGATGAGCACATTTTATTTTCAGTACACGCTGGGAACAGAAATGATGCTGATGGTTGGGTCAGACAGGGCTTTGTGTTTCTGCAGTCAGGTAGAAGGATGGGTCCACTAGGGGTGGGCAGTTCTGGTCCTGGATGGCCAGTGGGCAGGTTTTTAGTTTTTGTTTCCGCCAATTACTGTGGCTAAATTAGCTAATTGGCTGCACAGTATACCAACACTGGTTCAGCCGTAGATTATATCACGTTTGATATACAGCGAGGTAGGCCCGTCTGGGAAGTGATACGTCTTTAAAGGGCAGTCATTCCTACACTGTTGAATTCATAAGGATATATGCCCCCAGGTTAAAGCTGACCGTCTGCATTTTAATCTGAGGGTGTTTGCATCCATATGGATGAACCGTGTTGGAATTACATCACTGTGGAAATACTTATGGACCTCACTGTAGATACACAGGATCTTCAGCTGTCGTCCATGTGCTTATGAAGAAATATAACTAAAATGTCTGATTTGAGCAAATATCAGGGCTGATTAAGTAATTAAGTCCAGAAGTTGGCATGAACACTAGAAAGAGTTCTTGCCCTAGTCGCTCCCCTCTTGGCCGATGCCGTCTGTGTGAGTTTCACGGTCGGCTGTTTCCCGTCCCGCGTCCTGCTGTGCGCTTGGCCGATGTGGCGTTCGCGTCCTCGCTGCTCTCCGTTATCGAAACGTAAACGTTCGGCCCGGCGCGTCTGCCTCCATCTGACCCGCGGACCTTCTCAGCCTCCCGGTCGCGCTGCGGCGTTCCGCACGGGGGAGGCTGCCTCGTGCGTTCGTTTACAGGATCACTTCGCCTGGACCGCACATGTCCAACCCGAGCTGCTCGACAGATCCTGTCTCAGGGTTTCCTTCTTTCTTTCCCTCTGCGATCCGTTCGAAAGGAGGCTCAGACCACGGTCTCTGTGGACAGATGATTTCATTTGAGAGGATACTCTTGTGGCGGGGCTGAACGGTGGAAGATGCCCCTGGCTGTTCACGGAGCTCAGAGAGGGGGCATTGAAGCATAACGGTGCTTCATTCCCAATGAGGGAATGAGTGAGTGAATGAGTACTGAAGCTAAGCAGGGCTGGGATTGGTTAGTCCTGAAGCTAAGCAGATGTCTGTGCTCCTTTGATTGGGTGCCTGCGTGGTGTGGTGGTGTAAGGGGGCTCTGGTATCTTCTGCCTACCCTGTGGAGCAAGGAAAGCACTCTCCAGTTCCCTACGACCACACACACACACACACACACACACACGCAACAGCATCAGCATCACCCCAGTGAGCGTGGTACAGACCGACAGGGAGACGATCGATACGAAGAGGAACACGGAATAAACGCGCGGTGCACGGCACAGTGACCTAAAAATCCGCGGAAGTCTTGTTGCGTTTCCACCGGGATTAATCCAGAGCAGCCCAGGGAGAACGTGGCGTGGCCTGCAAGGATTATGTGTGTGGGGCTTGTTCTTTCATTGCCCTACTTTTAGCTTTTGTGAGAGAGTGTGATGGAGAGATAGAGAGAGAGCGGTGGAGAGAGAACGAGGTGGAGAGAGAGAGAGAGAGAGGAGGGAGGGGGGGATGGACTAGGGAGACTCATTCTATATTTTGAGCACAGATGGTTGGGGGGGTGGGCTGTTGTAAGTCATTAAACAGAATCCATGTGGGCTCTGCTGGGCAGCGGTTAATGTTTTTAATGTGTTAAACATGCTCGCATTCACACTGCTTTCATTTGGGAAGCAGTGCATTCTGGGTGGGTTCACACGCGTTGCCTTTTACAGTTTACCGCTTCTGACTTCACTTCCTCTGTCGTGTATACATACATGTACCCCCCCCCCCTCCCCCCACCCTAACATTTCATCTGGGGATTAGGTTCACTTCGTGTAATATCTGCCTGATGTCACAAACAGCCTGGAAGGCGCAAACGTAAACACAAACACACAATGGCGGCGACATTGGCTCAGGCGGTAAGAGCAGTCGTCTGGCAGTGGGAGGGTTGCCGGTTTGATCCCACCCTGCGTGTGTCAAAATGTCCCTGAGCAAGACACCTGATCCCAAAATGCTCCTGATGAGCTGGTTTGGTGCCTTGCATGGCAGCCAATCGCTGTTGGTGTGTGAGTGTGTACGAACGGATGAATGAGAAGCATCAATTGTACAGCGCTTTGGTTAAAGGCGCTATATAAATGCCAACCAAACATGTGACACCAAAACAGCAGGAGGCTTCCCTGAGTCACGGGGGCCATTTGGAATATAAATCGGATTCGCTGTGAGAACCTGTGCCGTGGTTCCTGTGTAATGGTTAACCTGTAGCATGGAGCCGTATGCCGGAGACTGTGTGCCGGAGGCTGTTTGGGTTCCCTCTTTAGCGAAGGCAAATGAGATCGTTCATGCCCCGTTGTGTTTAATCGTGCCATGTGACATTCCACCGCTCCAGAATCGATGAAGTCCATAACTTGTCTTTTTAATGGCTAGGCAAACACATTCTACCACGTAAATATTTAACTAAGACGGTAGCTGTAAACAAAGACTGATGTGTGAAAGGAACCAAACACAAATCTGTAAGCTGAATGGCTGGAGAAACGCTTTTCTTGGAAGTGCCTTCTTTTTTTTTTTTAAGTCAAAGTTAGGAAATTATGACATTTAAAATTTTTACCAGGTAATTCAGTTTGCCGTTGGATTACTCCTGGAATCTGATGCACTTTGTCTTCCTCGTCATCTCCGCACCCGGAGCAGCCCTGTGGAGTGTGAACGTGTTGAGGACGTACTGTAGGTGGAAGCACGGCGTGACAAACTGGGAACAGGAGCACGGCACCGCTGCCCCCGTGCATTGTGGGATATCAGACTGAAGGTGTGGCGATGTGGATTTGGACAGTAAATATGAGCTGGGACTTTGGGGGGGGTTTGGCGCGGGAATGCATTCAATACTGCATGAAACGGGGAGAGGAGAGATTTCTTTTCAAAGTAATGTTCTCCAGCGGGGACGAGGTGGGCGGTGGGGGTGGGGGGGGGGGCATTTATCAGAATGCTTTCCTTTTTTTCAGCGATGGAAGTAATTTATTCCATAATTGCACCAGTGTTGTACGAAGCTCAGTGGAGCTAAATTGTCTAAAAAGCTGGCCTTCAAAGTTGAATGGGTGCAACAGTGGTGAGAATTGCTTTTAGTCATCCTGACATTGAATAGTCGATAGTGGGCTTTTTATCAACAATTTGGCCTAACCCATTGACAATTAAATGTAAGCATTCAGCTATAGTCATTCACAATCTCACTCTAGCATATTAGGGTTCGTGATGGTTGAACTCGCCAGTGATTGTGAATATTTTGAACGTTATTTTTTGTGCTGCGAGTTATTCGGCAAGGTTAGGGACAAAATGCTGATCGCAGCCGATGATTTTTGAAACGTCTTCCGTGCTAATTTGTGCCTCTAAAAACAGGAAAGCGGGGGTGGGCGTAGACCTCTCTCTCCGCGCCCCTGAGCACTGGAGCGTGCCATTCCGACACCGCGGCCGTGCTAAGTGTCTCAGAGAGCCCACTTCAAAGACACCTCATCCATCTTTTATTTTTCCGGGATATTGCTAACCACTCCTTCAAAAGCTGAGAAGCCGCGTTACATTATTCATTTGCTGTTTTTCTAAACGCATTGGCCATTTAGACGGACGGGTGTTTACTGACGCTCTGACGTTCTGTGTGCAGCAAGCTGCCACCTGTGCTTGCCAAGGCCTAGCAGCAGCATGGACCTCAATGGAAATAAGACTTCATGATTTTATTGGGTTTAGTTTTCCTCAGTAACTTGACATTTACTAAAATATACAGTACAATCAATCAATCAATCAGTCAGTCAATCATTCACCTGGCTTTAGGGTGCCAAGGTAGCTCATTGCTACCTGGGGTTAGAATGTACAAACTCTGACATTAATATCTATGGTCAGCATTATGAATGATCATCAGCCGATCTAGGAAAGACTCTATGGTACCTTATCTTAACCTAGTGTGCAGGCTGGGGCGGGGGGGGGGGGGGGCAGGGGGTTACACAAACACACACACACCCACAACACTCTATCATATATTAGTGACAACTGAGCTCTCCATGAGTTTATGTTTAACTAAGACTAAAAACCATGAGACTGGTTAAGATCAGGCATTCATCACCCACGTCATCTCTCTCCTTCTGGTGTGCTATCTTCAAAGCCAAGGAGAAAGCAAAGGTGTTTGCGAAGCTGCTAGTAGTGTGTGGGAGAGAGGCCTTCTCCTGTGATCTGTACGCGCGCTGAACAAAAGCCTTTCGCTGCCACACACTGTACACAACAATCCTCACCTCCCCTGTTCTCCGGCACGGAGACAGGCGAAAGTAGGACAAGGAGACGACCAGGACGCCGAATGAATGCCTGTCACACCACAGATACTATATTTAAACATTTATATCGATACGCCCACTGGAGTGCACTCTCACAAAGGTCATTTTCCCATTGTTTGTTCATTTGTCTGAATACCAAAGACAAACGGCACGGGCATCTCTCTCATTTCTCATATATGGGGTGACATGGCTCAGGCAGTAAGAGCAGTCGTCTCATTGGCTCAGGCAGTAAGAGCAGTCATCTGGCAGTCGGAGGGATGCCGGTTCGATCCTCCGCCCCGGGCTGTGTCGACATGTCCCTGAGCAAGACACCTAACCCCCAAATGCTCCTGACGAGCTGGTCGGCGCCTTGCATGGCAGCCAGTCACCCATGGTGTGTGAGCGTGTGTGTGAATGGGTGAATGAGAAGCATCAGCTGTACAGGCACTTTGGATAAAGGTGCTATATAAATGCCAACCATTTGCCATATACAGTGTATCGAGTAAATGGTATAACTATTCATTTTCCATCAGCAGACAGATTGTGTTGATTCGTTTCCATTGACGCCAATGATCATACTGTAGTTATTCTGATATTTTAATAATTTTAAACATAAACATCCTCCTTGTCCCAACCATAGAACTGAAGACATTGCATTACATTTACATTATCGGCATTTGGCAGACGCTCTTATCCAGAGGGACTTACAGTTGATTAGACTAAGCAGGAGACAATCCTCTCCTGGAGCCGTGCAGGGTTAAGGGCCTTGCTCAAGGGACCAACGGCTGTGCGGATTTTATTGTGGCTACATTGGGGATTAGAACCACTGACCTTGTGTGTCTCAGTCATTTACCTTAACCACTACGCTACAGGCCGCCCAATGGTTTGTGGCCCATTGGGCAATATTTGTCAGAATACTTTAACTAACAAAAGTAATGGCATGAACTAGAACTTGATTGTTTTGTTTACAATTCAACTGAGTTTGTAATGATTATAGGACCCCTTGAATTGAATATGAAGCTTGTTTCATGCTGTACTATGTTAGCTGTCATGTTTAGTTGAATAATTAACCCAGAGGCTGCGTTTCGGATCGAGTTAATGAGTAACTGACCATGCCATCTTAAGGTAACAGACTCAGGTCCCAGGTGTGGGCATTAACACTGTACCCTCAAGCAGAAATACTTAACCTTACATACTTCAGAAAATGTTTTATTAGGTATCCTCGCAATCTCCAGTCCCGGAGGGCTGCAATGTCCGCAGTTTGTGGTTTACTTTCCATCAGTGGCCATTTTAGACCCAGAGAACATGCTTTAGCCAATCAGTGACTTACTGATTCTCAGGTGCTGAAATGCTCTGAAAACCAGCACGCACCCCTGTGGTAAAATCCAGCTATTCCAGTGTGACCATCTTGAGAAATTGAGCTGATCAAGCTGGTCATAAGCTGGTTTAGCTGGGTATGAGCTGGTCAACCAGCATGGCCAAGCTGGTCATAAACTGGTCTGGCTTGAAAATTGAGCTGGGGAACCAACTCGTGCTGGGAGCTTGTCTGAACTGGTCAACCAGCTACCAGCGGTTTCAAAACCCACTTTTTTTCTTTTTTTAGCAGGGACTGCAGCCTTCCAGGTCTGGATTCTGACACCCATTGTGTATACTGTACCCTGGGTAATCCTGGAAGTCTGCTAAGGAAATGCAGCAGTGTCATTTAGTGATGGCAAATTAATCATTTTAAGCACCAGTGGACTATAACAAAATGATGATGATGATGATGATGATGATGATGATGATGATGATGATGAAATGGCTGCCTGCTCAATCAAGTGGTTGTTGTATTGCCTACTGCACTGTATCAGTCCTGAACACTCCTGGCATCTCTGCTTCTAATGCAACAACCTGCAACTATTCCCTGCGCTAACCACTCCTATTCCAATGCAGCTGGCTCAGAACCCCCTTAGACCGTGGACTAGCTCTTCAATTAGTGACTGTAACTGTCATTCTGTGTTTGCAGTGTGAGTGAGAGAGTGAGAGAGTGAGAGAGTGAGAGAGTGAGAGAGTGAGAGAGTGAGAGAGTGAGAGAGTGAGAGAGTGAGAGAGTGAGAGAGTGAGAGAGTGAGAGATCCGGGGAAGTGGTAGTTTGAGCTCATTACACAATGTGGCAATGGACTGACAATACCATAAAAACATGCAGCATTAGCCCAGATTTATTTGTTTGTTTATTGATATTGAGATGGATTTAGGGCTCATCCTATGTGGAATTTTGTTTAGAAATAATGATGCCGGGATTGCTATCTGTATATATTCCTGTGTGACACCATGGCAACTGTCATAGGGAAGACAGTTTGCTCTTTACAACTTGTCAGTTATGCATAATACTGTACTCTACACTGTATCTCACGGCTTCCAGGTTAGCCGCCCCATTTCTGTTTCTCAGACTGGTGGTGAGGGGGGGGAGGCAATTGACCCCTGACCCCTGACCTTTGACCCCTGCAACACCTTGCACAAAACCACAGAACCATCACCAAGCTCCTGCTGTCATGTGCTGTTAATCACTGACTCGTGCAGTAACTTTGGGTAACAGATTAACTTGTGTTTCACAAGGTTTTTTTTCCCATTCATAAATACAGATTGGGTAGTTTAGGGTTTATCAAAATTAACCCAGCAAGTTGCTTTGAGAAGGGACACCAAAAAAACCCCACTTCACATTCATTTGGAAGTCAAATTTGAGAACAAATTAAAAACTTGTTTCTGTCTTTGAATGACTAAATCAAGACCTTGGAATTAACACTAAAATGAATGTCATAAATGTTGTTTACAGAGCAATTTGATTCTAGAATGTATAGGATTTTCATATTGAGTTCTTAGATTGTCAGTCATTTTCAGTTTTCAAATCTGCATTTCAGTTTTGCTGTGTTAGGATATGAAAGCTTTGGAGCTCAATATCCCAACATGACTCAATGCAGACAGAGCCTTATATCAGCACGGACACCTCCTCAACTGATCGCTGACCGAAAAACCTGGTCTGCAAGAGCTCTTCTTATGCCAGCTCCAGTCAGACTGTATGTAGAGTGCATTCCTTAACTATACACAGTATAGAAAATACAATAATGATCATAAAAAAATAAATAACTGCACACAGGATATACGGGGGTGCGGGAGTGAACAGGGAACGTCTCAGTGCTCCAATTCCTCTTTTTTACGGCGGTTCAGAGAAATTGTATTTTAACCAA
>NC_083769.1:48500045-48545045 GCF_963514075.1 Conger conger | reverse complement strand
CACACACACACACACACACACACACACACACACACACACACACCTTGCAGAGTACACTTGCGTGAGGCTGAAGTAGTGAGGACAATGCAGAGCAAAATTCTTGATTACAATTTGCACGCACAAGTCAAACAAGCCACCGGTGATACAAGCAATCGAGATCACCCTCATGCACCGAAGGTCATATCACCCTACCGGCAAATGCGCACATTTTATGCACACACACACACACACACACACACACACACACAGGGAAATGGATGCGTACACACACTCACGCAGAGATAAGCCCCCTGTGTGCTGGTGCATTGTGGGTCTCCGCTTGCAGAGAAAGGAGATTCAACAATAGGCCTGTGCAGAATGGGGAGTATTAGCATTGTCAGACCGGCGTTTGGAGAAATGGGACACGACACGCATAAGTGAGATCGCTCAATTCCCTTTCAAAGGGCCGTCCACATCCACAACTAAAATCACATCTCCACCTCAAAATAAATAGCAGTACGAACAAAAAAAAACAAAAAAAACAGCCCAGAAAATGCTACATCCCCACAGCTCCGTTTTAAACGTTCTCGGGAAGGCTGCGGGCGTTTATGTTTCCGAGGGGAGAGCTCATTTTGCGGCTTTCACGGCCCGTTTCCGGGGGAACGAGCCGGGTTGAGCGGCTCGTCTCGGGCCGGGGGAAACGGGAGCGGAACCGCTGTCAATCAGCAGCGCGGCGCGGGAACCCAGCCGCCTGACGCACCGCCGACTGCGCTGAAGCCCAACGGCAGAAAGCCCATTTCTCACGGTGATGTTAGCGGGGTTGAGGGACGTTGGGTTTCAGGCAGAAAGCCCATTTCTCACGGAGCGTTAGCTGGCTGTGAGGAACGTTGGGTTTGCGGGTAGAAAGCCCATTTCTCACACAGCGTTAGCGGGGCTGGGGGACGTTGGGTTTCAGGCAGAAAGCTGATTTCTCACGGTGCGTTAGCGGGGTTGAGGGACGTTGGGTTTCAGGCAGAAAGCTGATTTCTCACACAGTGTTAGCGGGGTTGAGGAACGTTGGGTTTGCGGGTAGAAAGCTGATTTCTCATGGAGTGTTAGTGGGGTTGAGGGACATCGGGTTTGCAGGCAGAAAGCCCATTTCTCACGGTGATGTTAGTGGGGTTGAGGGACATCGGGTTTGCAGGCAGAAAGCCCATTTCTCACGGTGATGTTAGTGGGGTTGAGGGACGTTGGGTTTCAGGCAGAAAGCCCATTTCTCACGGTGATGTTAGTGGGGTTGAGGGACGTTGGGTTTCAGGCAGAAAGCCCATTTCTCACGGTGATGTTAGTGGGGTTGAGGGACGTTGGGTTTCAGGCAGAAAGCTCATTTCTCACGGTGATGTTAGTAGGGTTGAGGGACGTTGGGTTTCAGGTAGAAAGCCCATTTCTCACGGTGATGTTAGTGGGGTTGAGGGACGTTGGGTTTCAGGCAGAAAGCCCATTTCTCACGGTGATGTTAGTGGGGTTGAGGGACGTTGGGTTTCAGGCAGAAAGCCCATTTCTCACGGTGATGTTAGTGGGGTTGAGGGACGTTGGGTTTCAGGCAGAAAGCTCATTTCTCACGGTGATGTTAGCGGGGTTGAGGAACGTTGGGTTTCAGGCAGAAAGCTCATTTCTCACGGTGATGTTAGCGGGGTTGAGGAACGTTGGGTTGCAGGCAGAAAGCTCATTTCTCACGGTGCGTTAGCGGGCTGCGCTGGCGGTTGGGGCTGCTGAGAAGCTGGATTAGGTGCAGTTGGGGTTCATTCTCAGGAGAGCTCACCTGGAGAGAGTGTTGTGGTCTGCAGAGGATCTCTGTAGCACTTAGTGGGTGAGGCACAGCGTGCTATTCGCACACTCAATCCTCTCAGTGCCTTTTTTCATTACTGCCATGTAGCAGACGGTCCTGTGATATCTTTGCCCAGACAGACTGCTTTAGCCGTCTCTTACTGGTGGGCTCCACCTAAAATCCCCTGTACTTACCTGTCGTCTCGACTGCAGTCCCTCCTGTCTTTTTGGGAGATGAACCTTCGCACCTTCATTTCCCCAGAGGTGAAGGTAGATTTCCCAAAAAGATGGATGTGGCCTGATTGAGGTGGGAGGTGAGCACCACTCTGGAGACTGAGATGAGACAACACTGGGCCCAGTCCCCATTCAGACACTGGACAACTGGTCACCCGGAGAGAGAAACTGGTCTTTCTCTCTCAGCGAAAACCTGGGGTTCATTTCAGTCGCTTATTCTTCTCCACTCTTTTCCTTTCCTTGCTCCTAGCCTGGAAATCAAACCTAATTCACATTTTTTTTTTTTTTTTCAACTTCCCTGTCTTTACTTTTTCTAGCCTCTCCTAATGGGTGGAGCTAGGGGCAAGAGAAGGAGAAGGAGAGAAAAAGACTTGAAAAATAAATTAGTGGAATGATCCCCTGGTCTCTCTCAGTGAAAAATGGGTCTCTCAGTGGAAAAACGAGTCTCTCTCAATGAAAAACAGGTCTCTTATAAGGCTTCACAAGGCCAAGGCAGTGCTGTCCCATGCAGCTAACTACTAATGTGCTTTAATAACAATAAGGTGGTGATTTAGGGAAAGTGAAATTGTCTTCCTGGCGTGAGATTTGCCTAGTGCCTGCCGTATTCAAATCACGTTTCACAGATGTGGTCCGTTAGGAGGCGCTGAGGAGAGAACGGGCAGAGGAGACGGACTAGAACATCCGCGCGTTAATCGCGGTAAATTGCACCGGACGGCAGCGGGGGGCAGAATGTGATTACCCTACCTGCCCCCTCCCTCGTTTCAGTGTTGTGGCCATTGATTGTTATTCAGTGTGAGGCCCCTCCCCCTCACCCGCCCGCAGGGTCAGCGGTGGCCAATCACGGCGCAGGATCCGATCGGCAGGGGGTCCCACACACGCTCCCGGGCCTGGCCCACTCCGTCTGTTCCCAAAAACCAGCGGTGACCTGAGACATAAACACAACTCAATCTGCATAAATGACCAACTACCACACATCAAAGCCGCTGTTTATAAGCGCCAGCTTTTTATTTATTTATTAGAGCGGCACCAGATGTTTCGAGAGGTTTTTCAACACAGCCATCCAAGAATTGTGATGTTTGTTTACCTTCATCAGATTAGCGCTCAAACGGGTCCCTTCCCACACAGGGCCGTCCCTCAGGAGAATTACCGGAGAAAACGTAAAGAAATATGTAGATTTGTGTGCTGTGTGTTCTCTGGTTGGGTACTGTGATTAATCTGGGCTTGTACATAAAAAAAAAAGAAAGCTGCAGATGTTTTTTTTTTTGTTTGGTTTTTTAAAATCTGGACATAATACTCACTGCAATCTGTTTCTTATGAACCTAATTAAAAAACAAACAAACAAACCAAAAGCCCGTTCATTTTAAATATTCTCTTTGTGCATCACCATATTTCTTCATTCCATCATTCTTACCATCTCTCTTGTGCGCTCTCTCTCTCTCTCTCTCTCTCTCTCTCTCTCTCTCTCTCTCTCTCTCTCTTTCTCCCCCCCCCCTCTCTCTCTCAAAGGGATTGTGTCTGACTGTGTGACCTATATATAACTTCATATTGGTTCATCATGACTTCAGCGTAAGTAGCACTGGCCTTCTGCCCATTGGCATTTTGGGAAGATGAGAAGTTATCTTTATGTGAGACGCCATTTGTGCTGTGAGAACCGTTTGTCACACAAACGCGCCTCCCCTCGCTCCCCAACGCCCGCAGCAATCAGCACACTCTCTGTACATCACTGGATTGTCTGCATTTAGAGGCCACCTCAAGCCACGATGTACGGTACCACTGTGCTGGTGCATTGTGGGTCCGCTCGCAGGGAACGAAGATTCACTAGTAGGCCTGTTCATAATGGGGAGTGTTAGCATTGTCAGACCGGCGTTTGGAGAAATGGACACGACACGCATAGGTAAGATCGCTCAATTTCCTTTCAAAGGGCCTTCTACATCCATTGAAATCACATCTCCACGTCAAAGTAAATCGGCATAAACAAGTACTACCACTGTCCTGAGGGTAGACAGAGTACCAAAAAAAAGGTCACAGAATGGAGATCCTGGAAGTCCTGTCCAATACTTACCTTGCCCCGCACCCCTGCCACCCCACAGCTGAGTACAGTGCATGTGTGTTACTCCACAGCTGAGTACAGTGTGTTTAGTACAGTGTGTGTGTGTGTGTGTGTGTTACTCCACAGCTGAGTACAGTGTGTTTAGTACAGTGTGTGTGTGTGTGTGTGTGTTACTCCACAGCTGAGTACAGTGTGTTTAGTACAGTCTGTGTGTGTGTTACCCCACAGCTGAGTACAGTGCATGTGTGTTACCCCACAGCTGAGTACAGTGTGTTTAGTACAGTGTGTGTGTGTGTGTGTGTGTGTGTGTGTGTGTGTGTGTGTGTGTGTGTGTGTTACCCCACAGCTGAGTACAGTGTGTTTAGTACAGTGTGTGTGTGTGTGTGTGTGTGTGTGTTACTCCACAGCTGAGTACTGTGTGTTTAGTACAGTGTGTGTGTGTGTGTGTGTGTTACTCCACAGCTGAGTACAGTGTGTTTAGTACAGTGTGTGTGTGTGTGTGTGTGTGTGTGTGTGTGTGTTACTCCACAGCTGAGTACTGTGTGTTTAGTACAGTGTGTGTGTGTGTGTGTGTGTGTTACTCCACAGCTGAGTACAGTGTGTTTAGTACAGTGTGTGTGTGTGTGTGTGTTACTCCACAGCTGAGTACTGTGTGTTTAGTACAGTGTGTGTGTGTGTGTGTGTTACTCCACAGCTGAGTACAGTGTGTTTAGTACAGTGTGTGTGTGTGTGTGTGTGTGTGTGTTACCCCACAGCTGAGTACAGTGTGTTTAGTACAGTGTGTGTGTGTGTGTGTTACTCCACAGCTGAGTACAGTGTGTTTAGTACAGTGTGTGTGTGTGTGTGTGTTACCCCACAGCTGAGTACAGTGTGTTTGGTACAGTGTGTTTCGTACAGTGTGTGTGTGACTGTGAGGGTAGAGCAGTTTTACTCCAGTCTTCCATGCTTCTGTCCCTGTAGTCTTATGAATGACACCCCACCCCCCCTAACACTCCCACACCACACCCCCTCCCACACCGCGATTGGCTGTCTGCGCGGCAGGAATTGTGTGCGGTTCGCTCCACACAACCTCTTCGCCACATATTCAGCACCCAGTCCCACTCCTCGGCACCCCCGCCCGCATCCCCCGCTCCTCATTATCCACCCCTGACGTTAATGGGAGCTGAACACTGGCAACGTTTTGGCCTTTAAATCTGTGGAGACTTCCAGCGCTAATTCACATGTCGTTTGACACATTTTTATTTTTTTATTATTTTTTTGGCTTTTGTCAGGGAGTGGTTCTCATGAGCCGGTCTCTCTCTCTCTCTCTCTCTCTCTCTCTCTCTCTCTCTCTCTCTTACGTACACACACATACACACACACAATCTTCCTCCATTTTTTTTTCTATTTCTAAATCTCATAATGGCGTCCTTGGCTTTCGTTGGCACAGACTCTGTGTATACTATAGTCTTCTCATGGCCACACATCTGTTCCTCCTGCTTTTTAAATTTTAAAATCAAGATTTTTTTGTATTCATCTGTGTGGAGATGCTAGGAGGCTTGACCACATTGCAGCCTCTGCTGTTGTAACCTCTAAACTGATTTTAGTGGAAACTGTTGTTACACTCTCAGAAATAAAGGTACGAGAAAGTGCCTAAAAAGGTACAAATTATTGTTGCTGGAGCGGTACCCCAAAGGTGCATAAAATCGTACCCCTAGTCAGCAACATATGATACATTTCTCTGAAAACATACTCATATGTACCCAAAGAGAACATTACTGTACTTACTGGGTACATTTGGGGAATTGTATCCCTGAAGAACAAAAGTGTACCTCCACTGTCACTTTATTTCTGAGAGTGCTAGGAGCGGCCTGTAGCGTAGTGGTTAAGGTAAATGACTGGGACACGCAAGGTTGGTGGTTCTAATCCCGCTCTAGGATTGTCTCCTGCTTAGTCTAATCAATTGTACTTGCTCTGCCAAATCCCAATAATGTAATGTAACGTAATGCCTGGCTAGCTCGAGCCCCTCAGTGTGTGAACGATGTTAGGCCTTCCCACACACTCCGACGGCTTGGAGGTGTCCGGTGGGCGCTGAAACAGAAGCTGCGTGTAGCAGCCGTGTTGTAGCCGATGACGCGCACACCTCCACTCACACCTCCGCACACACAGGTGCAGAGGCGTGGAATACTATATCTCTCCCTGTCCGATAAATCAAGGTTTGAGACGCGTCGAGTCTGATCTTTCCCCGTGAATAACGGCTCATGTTACTGCTGTTGCACCGCTCTCAGGACCGATATATCAGCCAGCGCTATCGGGAGGGAAGAGAGACCGAACGATAGCGTTTTTTTGGGCTGAATTGAGGTGAATTAATGTCCGTGACTGTCATCTTCAGCTTTATGGAGCTGTTTACGGAGTAAATCATAAGCGCGAAGCTCTTTGGGCGCTGGAGAGCTGAACGAGAGTGCTGTTTGCGCTCGTGATCCTCGTCTGGTTTGTTTTATGTGTTCCAAACAAAGCGCACACAAAGCCGTTTGTCTGAGTAATGCTCTTTTTTCAGGAGCAGAGTGGCCGTGGTTTTTTTTGGGGTTTTTTGGAATGACAAAGTGTTTATCTTATGAGGTAATTGGGAGATAAGGTGAACACACAGCTTTAGCTCTTATCTGGAAAGATCGGTAATGACGGGCTGTTGGCAGCCCAGTGTAAATATGTTTATGAAGGTGCCCTACAAACTTTGCAAAAGGCACTTTTGTGAAAGTTCTCAATGCTGACATCCTTTCAAAGTCATTTTCCAGCGTAGTCTACAGCCTGTGTGTAATTACTGTCCACAGAGACTGATCTTGGGATGTGTAAAACTGCAGTAGCTAATGAGTATATTTCGCTGTGTCATGAATCCGACGCATTATCCGTAGTAGAGGTAAGTACTCCGATAATTGCCTGTTTAACAAGGAATGTAACTACTTTCGATGAAATAAACTTCGGATCAATGATTCAAATTTTTTATTTAAAAATGTCATTAAAACACTTAACTTAAGCTGCCAAAAATTCAGTGAATTTGTTGCACCGACTTAAAAGTGGTTTCGAAATGTCTTTCTTGGGAGTATTAAATTATTGCGTATTTAATTGCATATTTAAACACTGAGGACATTGAGCTCTGTTAGAACAGGTTACACCAGTTTTAATTTCCCTGGTGATTGGTTGATTTCCCCCCACTAGAGATCACTGTTTGCGGAAATGATGAAATAACATTAAGACAAATTGATGTGCCATAATTACGTGAACTTTAATAACTATTAATACATGTCCTGGTGTTTTATTAGTGAAGACATTTGGAATATATATATATATATATATATATATATATATATATATATATATATATATATATATAATTATTAGTAGCAGTAAAAGCAGACCTTTTGGTGAAAAGTCATCAGATTAAAAATACTGTTCTGTCCTATGGCTACAGGGTTGCAGGGAGCAGTATTGGGTTGGCAATAAATGGGTTGACTTGTTGGCTTAAAGAGGCATCCACAGATCTTCTAAAATGAACAGAGAGAGAGGTGGAGAGACTAGATTTAATGAGATGGATTGAATTTAAACACTGGAGTAAACCTAGCCTGTATAAATATAGATTACATGAAAATTAAATGAAAGAAAATATGTTAAAAGGGCAGGTCTTTTTCAGTTTCAGTGATTTTTAGTTTTTTTTACTTCTGCTTCTTTGATATGAGCCAGTTTTGTGGAGTGATGGGGTATGGTGAGGGTAAGGTTACTGGTTAGTTTGGGTTTTTGGAGAACCAACTAGGAGAAAGCATTGGCACATTAAAAGTAGTATAAAACGATCAAGCTAACACACAAATAAGCAATATGTCAATTCACAATAGATATTAATTAAACGATTGTCTGAAATATGTATGTGGTTCTACAGGTCAAATATGTCAGTTTCCCTTTTCTACTGCACTAAGTGCATTTTCATGAATGTTTGGAGTGTCATTTGGGCACAAACCCTGTATAAATCAAACCCAGACTGGCCGGCAAACCCTGGTGAAGAGTCGGAGGTTTGCCGGCCAGTCTGCTCTTCGTCGTGGCTGTGGGAACTCTCTAAAACATCTCCCAGGTGAAATACTGTCTTACTTAATTTTCTTTATTCCTGAAAGTCGCGGTTTCACATTTCTGCTTACTTCTCCGGGCGCTGAGAGGACCGTTTTAGTTTGAGTGGCAGGTGCGGAGCGGTGGTGTCAGAATTCCAGGGCTTTCCGGAGCGGTGTTCCGGCGTTCTGGCATTCCCGCTCTTGTCCCCCATGTGGGCCTCTACCTGGGAGAGAGACACTTAACCTGGGATACGTCATGGAGCACACGGCTGGATAAACGGAGAACGTTTAAAAATGCGCATTGGCGGGGTCAGCGGGGTACAGAGCCAAAAGAACAGAAATTGTTCCACTGTCCAAATACTTATGAACTTTGGTTTTAATCCTCGGTGAGGATGAAAATGGAGGTTTTATTTTTGGTTTCTTACCCTGGTAGCCACACCTGCATCATATTATACATTTTAATCATTTTCAGTGCTAAAAATAATTGCAAACATGTTTTTGAGATGCACAAACATAAATGGAATAAAACGTATAGATCTATTTCTATATTTGGACGTTGTGTGGGTATGTTAAACAACACTACAACTGACATTCAGCAATAGTTTTGGCAAGACAAATGACATTTTATGCTCGCTGAAATGAGCTGCATTCATTCACAATACTGGACTCAGTAACAATGGAATTATAATACTTAGCTTTGAGTGGAATAACTTATTTGACATCTGGGTGTGTTTCTGTGTGTGTGTTTCTGTGTGTGTGTGTGTTTGTGTGTGTGTGTGTGTGTGTGTGTGTGTGTGTGTGTGTGTGTGTGTGTGTGTGTGTGAGAGAGAGAGCTCTCTCGTCTGCATTCTAACAATCTCCAGCTTGAAGTGGAACTTGATGTGCAACGCACAGGCATGTGTCCTTGGCTTCCTGATACCGGTGGATAATAATGGACTGCTTTTCCACAGCATCTCACATCTCAGCATCTCCACACACTCTGCCCGTGTGGGAATTCGCTGAAATATCACCCTGACAACCACCAGCATTCCAGCGCCCGTCTCTGCACAGATCTGCCCACCGCGCTGAGAGACTGTGAGATACAGCTCTAGTCCCTGGATGACTGGAGGTTGAGTCAAGGCCAGGGAAGAGCAGTCACTCTGTAATGCGCGCGCGAGAGAGAGAGAGAGAGAGAGAGAGAGAGAGAGAGAGAGAGAGAGAGAGAGAGAGAGAGAGAGAGAGAGAGAGAGAGAGAGAGAGAGAGAGAGAGAGAGAGAGAGAGAGAGAGAGAGAGAGAGAGAGAGAGAGAGAGAGAGAGAGAGAGAGAGAGAGAGAGAGAGAGAGAGAGGAGAGAGAGAGAGAGAGAGAGACATAGGCGCTGGACATAGCTTGTCCAAATAGATCCCAAAGTGATGTGTTTATAAGTACGTATCAAATGCTGCCGAGTGCAGCTGAGTGTTCTCAGCCGTTCTCAGCCGTTGCAGCTTCCTGTCGCTGGCGTGAGCCGGTCTCAGTGCGAGGCGGGCGTTTTCATTAGCGCGCGCGGGGAGACACAAAAGGCCCTGTTGAAAGGGCGCTTTTCAGCGCATAACTCCCCCGACTGTGTACAGAATGTTCGTCAAGGTATGAATAGGCCGAGCGTTGTCGAGTTTGCTTTCAAGAAAAATAACCTTGAGTCCGCTTGACGCAAATACTCCTGCACATTGACCGGTCTGATTTTCTTTCCGTTTTATTTTATTTACCCACACTCACACGTGTGCACGCCCACACTCGCACGTGGTTGTCTGTTGTCTCGTGAATTAATGGGCGGCCCTGTAGCGTAGTGGTTAAGGAAAATGACCAGGACCCACAAGGTCGGTGGTTCGATCCCCGGTGTAGCCACAATAAGACCTGCACAGCCGTTGGGCCCTTGAGCAAGGCCCTTAACCCTGCAATTGCTCCAGGGGGCGGATTGTCTCCTGCTTAGTCAAATGAACTGTACGTCGCTCTGGATAAGAGCGTCTGCCAAATGCCTTTAATATAATAATAATTAAAACGAAAATAAGATTGATGCTGATGTGTCAAACACAACTATGGGAATATGGCAAATTAATATGTAGGATATTAATTTGTGGATTCAGGGCTGGGGCTGAATACTCGTATAAATGGTGTGGAAGGGTCTCCTGGTATGAGCTCAGTTCTTGATATTTCTGAATATATGAACGTATAATAAATGACAGAGTCGCTCTTGATGGCAGATTGCAGTTAATGATATTTCTGTTAATGTGATTTGAATTGGAATCGACTGTCACTGTGAATTTGTGCCGATTGCTTCTCAGTCGTTATCTGAAGGCGAACCGTCGGTTGGTACACCATAATTACCGCGTGTAAGGTATAAGAATAACTTTGATAATAACGTACGGTGTGCGGCGTGTTGGCGGAGTGTTGTATCGGAGCACCTGTTTGATCGACCGCTTGGCGGTTATGATCGACCGCGTGGCGGTTATGATCAGGACGCCTCCTGTTTCATGGCTGGGAGGTGAACCCAGTTTGTCTGAGCGGATAATTATCGCACGAGATGGAATGGCTGTGTGAGAGGAAAGGTGCTGTGTTTAACGTTTCTTTGACGTCTAAATTTAAGCGGATTTTGTCCTGGACGTTTTCAGAACATGTGTGGTGGACTCGGCATACTTATTTATTTTTTCATTTCTGTTTTTGTAGAGAAAGGATTATCAGGATTATCCATATTTTTTTGTATATCTGCACATTTTTGCCATTTTGGGACTCGTAATTTAAGAGGACAAACACGTTGACTTACTCCGAGATGTTCTGGGTATGGACAAATCCCAGATATACCCCAACACTGATGTTCAGCCATAACCTCATGCTTGGCTTTTCTGTGTACAATAAGGCCTTTTTTTAGCATGAGGCCAATGACACTGCTCACTGCTGTGTACAAAATTAATAACATTTCATAAGTACAAAGGAAATTAATACCTGTTTAACGTGGTAGGGCAGAGCTATTGTTTTATCTTTTCTTTTCTCTCTTAGTTCTCAGAGATGAGACAGAAATGAGATGATTGGGACCCTGTGGTGATGTCCTCCACGAGTGTACAAATGCACAGCTAAAGAGCAATGCGGCTTGAAGAAGGCCGATCTGTTTCTGGCCGCTGGTCAGCAAATGCATTTATTTTTTTGTGGTAAACCATGAGTAACTTTGTTAAAAAATAACAATAATAATCTTCTTTCTTATACTGTATACTGTGTGTGCGTGTGCGTGTGTGTGTATAGTGTGCATGTATAGTGTGTGTGTATGTGTGCATGTGGGTCCGTCACATTATTTAAATGGCTATTAAAAAAATAAAAAAAAATTTCGCTACATGAGAAAGATGATCATAAACATGGTTGCAGATTACCATCTTTGGTCTTCATATTTATCATATATCACACCCAGCCAAGGTGTAGAAGGTATGCAGCTTAAAGCGTCCCTCAGCAAGTCAGCCAGTGGTGACCTCCCCTCATGTCTGCAGATGGTTCTCGTATCGCTGACGGTTATTACTCTGAGCCGTAATGGTGTGAGGATCCCCTCACCCTCAGACCAGCGGTGACTTCTTTTCCGGAGACCCGCTGTAGCTGAACAAAATGGTGCCCTGTGAGGCAGGTGTTTGTGATGGACAGAGGGAGGGAGAGAGGGAGGGAGAGAGAGAGAGAGGGAGAGAGAGAGGGAGAGAGAGAGAGGGAGAGGGAGAGGGAGAGGGAGAGGGAGGGAGAGAGGGAGAGAGGGAGAGAGAGATAACATTTTAAACATGTCTGCTTCCTCTCCTCCATCATAAGCGCACTGGGCCTGCCAGAGGCCCCCTGCTGTGGTGTGAATTTACAGAGTCATTAGAGTGCGGTGGCAGAGGCGTCGGTGCGACCGGTCCCTGCCAACTGGATGCTCATCTTGCGCTCGCTCCCGTGTGTGCGACTAAACTCGGACCCGGTTTGTGTTCCAACAACAGAATGACGAATGACAAATACTTTGAGAAGAATGTGTCATTCGGCTTGTGTGCTGCATGCTGGCCATTTCGATGACTTTATTCCAATGTTCCTTCCTACGTTTTTTTCTGCTGATGGAAACGTAACCTGAAATATCTTCTGTAACCCGTTAAAAAAACAAAAAACCTTCAAATTCCTACTCAATGTTATTTTCTGAAGCTTAAATAATTCCTTTTCACTTTTAAATGTCATACATGGAACCTGTTGAGTTACCCTTTTTCGTATTTCTCTAAGAGCATCTATATTATTTTAAATGTCAATTTACAATCTTTGACCATTTGAATTTGCTTCAGCGCTGATCCTTATTAATGTGGAACTGTTATCTGCTGAGGTTATCACCTTATTACTCGTTAAGGCCTGTATGTCATATTTGCACAGTGATCTCACAGTATGCTGTAGGCCTGTCTACAAAGTGTGTTTGTATTCTGAAATAATTATCATGTCCATGTGAAATTAAGTGCGAGCAACTAGTGTTATCAGGTTCTAAGTATCAGTTAATGTCGAAAATACATGGTTTATAGGGCACTAAATACTATATATGTGAAGTTTTAAACAGTATGTTTGTGTCAAAGTATGAAGAAATGCACATTTTAAAACGTTCTGCTTGGAGCCCATTCACTTTGATGTCTTTGAGGCTCTATCTCAGAAGCCAAATATACAAATGGAACCTTATAATTCCAGCACGTAATACTACAAAATATTCTGTCGTTGGCCTTCTTATGTGCGTGGAAATACCTCTCCTGGAATTGCACATGAAAGCTTACGCTCCTGCGTGAAGATTACTGCCAGTCTGGCACTGAACCGTCATTGGCTGTGGGGGAATGGGCGCCACATTTCGGGGGACCCCTGCCTCTGTGACGATTTGTGCTCTATCAGTTTCAATTATCCGGGAAGAATAAACAGCTTCTATCACACAGTGTCAAAATGATAAACGGCGCTCGTTCACTTTGAGTAATACTGTGAATTATAAAGAGGACACGACACAGACCTGGGAAAAAAAAAGCACTTAACTGCTGTTCTGAAGTGAAATGTCACCTCACACCTAGCGTACGCTACATTACCATTCATCACTTTGAAACATGATGACTAAGTTCATTCTCATAACAATTTTCTCATAACAGTTCTAACCATTCTCAAAAGTGAAATGGTGAAATTTACTTTCTGTTGTCCCAGGGTAGCCTATTTTTTTTATGTATACAATAACAAATATGTGAAATGTATTACCGGGTTGGAGAAAGGCTCACTGGATGCGATCCACTGAAGTATACTGTGGCTGCCAATCTTGAATAATGATTCAATATCGAATTATTGTTTTTCAGTTGGAGTCCTACAATTATCAAGTGCCAGGACTGAAGAAACAATCGCAACCCAGAAGTAGGCAGAATAGATGTCTTTATTAAATATCAGGCAGGCATGGGTTCAAGCAAAGCGGTTCAGCAGGGATAATTAAGTTTGTAGTCATTATTACAAGCAAAAGTTCATACACGGGTATTACAGTCCAAACAGGCAGAGGTACTGAATATAATCCAAGAATCAAAATCCAACAGTTCATGCAGAGTACGGTAGCAGGTAATCAAACACAGAACAGAAGGGTAAATCCCCCCCAAAAAACAGAGGTCAGGTTGCACAAAGGAGGTCAGAACAGGGAACAGGCAGGCGGAGAAATGCTGGAAAGAACAGTCCAAACGCATTACAATCTGGCAAAGAAACCAGGCAAACAGACGGGTATAAATACACAGACAAATTAACTGAAATAATGAACAGGTGTGAGTGCAGGGAAATGGATAACAAGACACAGGAGTAACAAATGAATGAATTAAGAACTACGGAAAGCAAACAAGGACAGAAAACACTAAGACTGGGGAGCGCAGAGTGTGATAATATATTATTACTGGGCAAAATCAAGGCTCCATAATTCGGCTGATATCGATAGGGCCCTCTTTATATTAGACTTGCAGTACAGTCTGCTGAACAAAATTATGTGTGTTAAACGCTATACAAGGCAGCATGTTTTGCTCCATTTAATCGACGAGCATAATCAGGTATCTTTGTTTTATGTATGTCTGAGGTTTGATGCGTTTCAGAAAGAACTTGTTATTTGGTAATTGAAAGGAGATTCTAATTGAAAGGAAATTGGGCACTGTTATGTTCCCATTTGGTTGTAAGATGCGGTTATGTTAGGAATTATTCCTCAAACAGCCTTCTAACACATTTATTGTTCTAAAGCAGTTCTGTCACAGGGAAATGTTCCAGACGTCTCTCACACACAAATTTAATTTTAACATCTCCAATGCCCATCAGGCAGACATGAAAAACATGCTCTGTGCCAATAGCTTTGGGATAATTTCCCTGATGGAAGCATTCAAATGCCAGATTGACTGAACAGTGGTAACGTTTCTGATAAAACTAGCAGCCACGATCATGCACAGTTCAGTTTTTTCTGTTTGCTTTTCTAATGAAATTACAAAAGTTTTGAACGCTGATTTGTGTATTCAAATGCCAGACTCACTGAACATAAAATTAAAAGCAACGATCGTCCACAATTCTTTTTTTCTTTTTTAAATGAATGCTCCGGTAGCCGTCCCTCACTGAGGGGTTATTTGAGTGCAAACAGCCGTGGTGAAAAAGAGGGGGGTGTGCTGATCATTCAGTGTGGTATATCACCTCGCCCCCTTAAATTGAGTCCGTCCATCAGCTGGCCTGCTGCAGTGTGTACACAGTGGGGTCCAGGCCGGGGGGGGTCTAGGTCTCTGGGGGGGTCTCTGGGGATCTGTGGGGGGGGGGGGGGGGGGGGTGTGTCTGCCTCCCGCGGCTGAGGCAGAGTGGGGTGAGGAGGGGGAGGCTTGGAGTGGCGCACCCCTCTGACCTGCTGCCCCCGGCTCTGCACTGACACCACCCCCTGTGGACTCCTGTGTCAGACACACAGACAGATAGACACATGGACAGACAGATACACAGACACACAGAGACAGATGGACAGATACACAGACACAGAGAGACAGAGACAGACACAGACAGCAGAAGACTGAGAGACAGACAGATTGACAGAATGATAGACAGACACGCAGAGACAGATAGACAGATACACAGAGAGGCAGATAGACAGACACACAGAGACGGATTACAAATTACAAACGGAAAACTGTACAAAATACTGGTTTTAAGTATTGCAGAGTGAACTTGAAGCCTAGGTCTGCAGACACACTGCGGCTTTGGTCGTTGATCGCACTCTATTTTGCTGCTGAGTGTAATGTATGACTTCTGTGGTGGCCTGTAAAAGAGTGGAGTGGCAGTTGGTGATGTGGCGACAGGGAATTTTTGCGTGCGCTCGGACATCAGTCATGTGACCTCAGTGCTGTCAGCAACCGGGGGTCTCTCTGTCCCGGGGGGCTGCGTCCTGCCAAATCCAACAAGCCCCCAAAAAAGGCCCTGCTTCGCCTCAGCCCTGTCGACACGACCCCCTGCCCCTCGACCCGTCTCACTGTGCGCTCCACTCCATCTTCATTTTACAGCCCGACCCACGTTTTAATATCGGGGGGAAATGAGAGGTCTCGCTTCGCGAGGTCTCGGCCGGTTAAGGATCGGTCTCCGAAGAGCCCTGTGAAGTCCTGTGGACACGGGAAACTGCTCGAACACTAAAATGCTTTTGAGGTACGGGACAAGACCACTGTGTCCCCTCAGCCTTCGTCTGAGAGGGAAATCATGGGATCGTGTGCTTTGACATGTGCTCTTAATTATTTTACAGCCCCACCTACCCCTTTCATTTTTTTAAATACAAAACTATCATATTTGTCCCAGGTCTGGAAAAGATATCAATGACCTAGAGCAGATTTAACTCCTGGAGGGCTGCAGTGTCTGCAGGTTTAACTCCAGTCCTGGAGGGCCGCAGTGTCTGCAGGTTTGACTCCAGTCCTGGAGGGCCGCAGTGTCTGCAGGTTTAACTCCAGTCCTGGAGGGCCGCAGTGTCTGCAGGTTTAACTCCAGTCCTGGAGGGCCGCAGTGTCTGCAGGTTTAACTCCAGTCCTGGAGGGCCGCAGTGTCTGCAGGTTCAACTCCAGTCCTGGAGGGCCGCAGTGTCTGCAGGTTTAACTCCAGTCCTGGAAGGCTGCCATGTCTGCAGGTTTCTCTGTTTTCCTTTACATCAGCAGAGCGTTTAGGCCTTGGAAACCAGGTGTGTTGTCCTTAGCCAATCAGTAAGTACAGTATAGTACTTAAGAGCTGAAGCATGCCAAAACCAGCAAACAGACTCACCTGCCTGTTTCAACATGATTTAATTTGCTCACTGAGCTGGGTGATCTATCTACAGTGTACCATTCACTGTCTGTGTGTCTGTCTGTCTGTGTCCCTTTATTTATCCATGTGTATGTGCTGTATCCATCCTCGGTATTGCACTGAGAGTGTTTTTACTGTAGCGCGTCTCTAGACTCTTGTAAACAGTGCATGTTTTTCTGTGTGTAAGCATACGCCGGGCGTCAGGCAGAGCGCTGTTCCTGCTCCAGACCCCCAGAGGGGGCTGCAGAGGGGTGAGAGATCCTGAACTCAGCAGAACATGAACACCCCAGAGAGCTGGTGCTCCTCATTAATTACTTGCAGCCCGGCGTTGTTCGCATTTCATCCGCGCCCTTTTTTTATTTTAATGAAGGAAGCGGTCAGCCGTTCCACCGCACGCTCCCGGCGGACTGAGCGATATTGAAGACGCAGCGGGCGTTACGATGCGCTGCAGATCACCAGGATCCACTGGCTTTCTGCTCTGCCGCTGATCGGGAGAGAACTAAAGCGTGCCGGAAGACTGGGATCGAGTGTGTGGTGGTTGTCGTCGTGGCTTTTGGAGGGGTCGGGGTACTGTTGTTTTTGGGAGAGTCCTTTAGTGCAAGGTGGCATAGCTCTGTAAAATCCTGACCGCTTGTTGACAGGCTACTGTATCTGCCCCAGCCATCTGTTTCAAACCTGCCCAAACCCCCCCTGCCCCCTCCTGCCCCCCCTGTACCCACCATGCTCACCGCAGATGCCCTGTCCCGGAGGTCATCCCAGCCACCATGACGCACACTTCTGCTCGGGTCCAGTCCATAAGTATTTGGGCAGTGACTTCATTGCTACTCCCGACTGTTAGCAGAAGCCAATTGTCCAATTACTTTTGGTCCCCTAAAGTGGAGGCGCTTGGTAAAACGAGGGCTGTTTTTCTTGTATCACAGACCGTCTGATACAGATGTGAATACCCTTAAATTAAAGGTGGCAGCCTACACTTTATACTCATTGCTTAATTTCAAGTCCAATGGGCTGGAGTACTGTACTTATGGCAAAACAACAAAAAATGTGTCACTGTCCAAATACTTACAGACCTCACTGTAGGCCCCTCAGACAGGGCAGCACCCAGAGAGATGGGCTGGGGTGTGTGTGTGTGTGTGTGTGTGTGTGTGTGTGTGTGTCTGTGCGCGTGTGTGTGTTTGTGTTACAGTAAATAACGGCTTGCAGTTCTCTCTGCTGCTTAAAAAATTGTGGACAAGGCCTTGCCAACGTGTGTCTGTAAACAAACAGCAGAGCGGATGTAGCCTTGAGGCTTTTCGCAGGAGAACGGGGAGATGCCGGTGGAGAGGGCTCTCGGTGCCGCAGAGAGGGGTACCTGGCGGCTTTAGCGCTTCTCTAAATCCCCTCTGTGCCCGGAGGAGTCAGGCTGGCAGGCGCTGCCCCGGCAGAGTCCGGACCGTTCCTGAGCAGGTGTCGCCGTTCGGCTGGCAGGCGGTCCTCCCTGGCGTCCGGAGGCATCGCCGTGGATTCCGATTTCTCCAAACTCTCTCCCTCTTCTGTTTGTTTGTTTTTCCTCAAACCTGGAAACCTGGTCTCCCCCAGATGGCTGAGGGTTGTGTAAAACACACAGTCGTGTGAAAAAGACTGTAAGCCCTGTTTCTTTTTTTTTTTTTACAGAAGGCTTCTGCGCGTTGGCTTATTTGTTGGTTGAATAAATAATATAAGAACTGAAATCTGTCATGTCTTATGTGTCACAAGGGGATAGATTAATCTACTGTTTGGACTTGTGGAGGACTAGATGAGGGTTGTTTATGTCCTAAAATGTAAAATCGCAGAACTGGAAGATGGTGTACTTCCACCCTGTTATTTATAGCCCCCGGGCGTACGTCTCCCCCCCCCCCTCGTTGGGGAGGGTTATCACTGTGATATCAGGACTGAATAACTGAGACTGTGTCAGATGGGACAGCCGTTTTTGGGGTGTAGGGTGTGGGGGTTTTGGGGTTTTGGGTGAAGGGGGGGGGGGGGGGGGGTTCTTCCTGTGAGACCGGGCAGCTGGCAGTAATAAATCAGAATTAGAGAGGGAGGGGGCCAGACGCAGGGCTGGGGGGGGGGGGGCCATCCGTCTCTCAGCGATGGGTGCACTTCTGCGTTTCCCCCCGGCAGACGATAACGGATAATGGCCACACTTTCCTCTCAGGGCGGGAAGACGACTGGTCCCGCATTCTCACCAGCCCGATTTCTCCTTTTATCCACCTTGTGAAATTATCATTTAAATAAATAAATTAATGAATTATAAGAGTCGCAGCAAGTGGATTGGAACTCCCAATTTTCCGTTTTCCTAATTCTCATTCCGCTTATAGCTTGTAATTCTTGTAATTCTCTCTGTTTAAGCCACACCGCTGTGCTTTTATTTCATAGTGAATTGTTACACAAATGTGATTTCATCCTCTTAACTGCGAGAATTAGGCCCTGTGAAGAATTGACGGAATGCCATTACGAAGCTGCATTAAGCGTATATGGAATTTTTCTGTTGTGTGTGTGTGTATGTGTGTGTGTGTGTTATTCAGTATGTGTGTGTGTGTGTGTTATTCGGTACGTGTGTGTGTGTGTGTGTTATTCGGTATGTGTGTGAGTGTGTGAGTGTGTTATTCGGTATGTGTGTGAGTGTGTTATTCGGTACGTGTGTGTGTGTGTGTGTTATTCGGTATGTGTGTGTGTGTGTGAGTGTGTTATTCGGTGTGTGTGTGAGTGTGTGTGTGAGTATGTGCCTGCATGCGCATTAAGCAGTGTGTGGTGAGTTCCTGTAATCCGTGTTCATTAAAGGCACCGTCGTAGTTCCCGGGAATATTACATCCAGCTGGACGCTCCGGTTTTCCCTCCTGCGCTGCGTCGTCTCTGTTCTCCGGAACGCTGGGATGCCATTCCTGACCCGGCACAAGGCAGCGCTCTCTTTTCCACAGTGAATATCCGCGCTCACACTGCTGACCGGGAACGTCGCCTTTCCCCACGGTCCCTGTCCGACGAACGGCAGAGAAAGCTCTGCTTCTGAACGAGAGAGAGGGGGGTGGGGCGTTTCACATCTTCCACTCACGTGCCCCAACATCGTCCTTGACAAACCTGCTATACTTCATGACTCCGTTTACCTGCTTCACCCTCTTATGGCTTATTAGCGTTGTGTGAATGTATCACCTGAGTAACGCTGTTTTTAAGATGGAGGTGAGGGAGGTAAGAAACAGCTTTTACGAAGGCTGTGAGTCCCCCTGTCCCCCTGGTCTGTAGGGAGGGGAACGGCCCTGCTGTAATTAACTGAAGAAATGAATTAAGTCTGATACGCCGCCTCCTACAGAGAGGCAACACCAGCGCTTCATCAGCTGTTATCACACAGGACGTGAGGGCACTCTGAGGTGTGTGGGCCTGTTCAGGGCTGGGCTGTAATTAGGCTGAACGTCCCTCCGCCTCATTCTCCGGCAGAGCCTGTGGTGCCTGGAGGACAGGGTAAACAGATAGACTCTCCCCGCTCTGGTTGCCTGAGACGGATTTCAAGGTTGCTTGGTGACGGGGGGGGGGGGGGGGGTGGGGGTGGGAGTGGGGGTTTGGCGGGGAGGGGGGCAGGGGAGGGATTACTCAATTTAATGGAATATTCGGTGTGTGATATTGGTCATCATTATTAGAATGCAGGTTGAGTCTTGATCGTGCCGTGACCCTGTGTTTGCAGTCCGACTGTCCGTGAAAATGAAAAACATGTATCGGCCTCTTTCCAGAAACATTTTGTCAGGCTACCGGATTTGCAGGCCCTCCTGATTGATTGATTTATTAGAAAAGTCCTTAAAATACATGAGTCAACATGCAGTTAAAGGAATTGTCAAGGATGACACAAAAAAAGTATGAGACTTATTTCCGTTGTGGCCCTTGGTTTAAAATGGCTGGGTGCACAGGTGGGCAGTGTATGGAAAAAAATCGATGATGATGAAATAAATCGGCGTACCCAGCGAACTGCGTCTGGAACTTCCTGTTCGAGCACCGCGTTCAGCGTCAGGGTCCTGTGACATCGCTCGAAGATATACACAAACATACCCCACCTGCCTCCGCTCACACCATCCAGTCGCTGTTGGTTCCTCCGAGGGTTTTTTTTTTACGGAAAGCTGTCGGATTGTGAAGCGAAAGATATGACCCTTATACTCAAACGGTACAGAGACACAACTTTACTTTGTGAATTCACACACTGGGATGCTTACTGGAGCAAGTCGGGTCCATTATTCACAGAGATTGTGTCTCACCAGTGGTTCTATCCCATGAGCCTCTGCCCCGCAGTGCTGCTCGGAGTGACACCGGGTTCCTCGAGGTTAAATGAGCTGAATGATTTGATTCTCGGTCGGAAGCGTCGCCATTTTTAACCAAGTCGAGCTGGATCTCTCCACCGTCTGGAAAATGAATGAATGTATGTCTGTGATGTGTTTGAGAGATCGATATGTGTGCCGTCTGGCAGGACTCTGACCCGGGGCCTTGGGTTTGATGTACTGCCCCTGGGCTGGGCTGGTATGTGAGACAGACATTTTGCACCAAACTGTGTTTGCAGCAGACATTTACTGTGCGAATGATTTTTAATAGAAATGGATGTGACTTGGGTCTAACAATGCCTGCTAGCTGATTCATTGCTTACCTGTGATTTATTATTAAAGGCAAGAACAAATATTACATTGATTAAAGTATATCATAACGGCCAAATAACTGTCAACTTTTGTTCTCTCTGCGTTTTCCCCATCGACACCCATTTTTGTTCACTGTGCGCACTACCTTTTCAGACTGTAAGCTAACGTTTGTGACAAACAGGAAAAAGATGTGAATATGTTGGTGAACGTTAGTGAACGATCGCAGTCTTGAACGCACGTCAAATCTCACACCCCAGCCTCTTCAGAGCAGCTGATGATGATGATGATGATGATGATGATGAGGGTTGGGTCTAACACCCCAGCCTCTTCAGAGCAGCAGCAGCTGATGATGATTATGATGAGGGTTGGGTCTAACACCCCAGCCTCTTCAGAGCAGCAGCAGCAGCTGATGATGATGATGATGATGATGAGGGTTGGGTCTAACACCCTCACTATCGGGATACGCTCCTAAGCCCACCGGCCGCCCGTCAGCCCGATCGACCTCTGACACGGTCTGGGGCAGGGTTCCACCCCGATGGTACGCTTCCTTCCTGACGCTCCCTTCCCCTGCTTCAAGGGGGGGAAACCCAAAATGCCAGGATGAAACACGGAGGTCAGGCCAAGTGGGGTTCGGCTCAGAAGTATGAAAGGGGAGGGGGCGATTATATTCCCGCGCTTGTGCTTTTGAGTGAGCTTTAAGGACTCCTCACGACTGTTTTATAAGACCGGCTGGTTGTGTTTTTATTATCACTAAGATGAGCTAGGCTGGTTGTCATGAATTATTGATGAATATTCCAAAGTCATCCGATGGAAAAAGAAAGTACTTGCATGTGGAGCTGATTTTACTATAGGGGAGCGCTGTGTAGACTCTGAGGGCCATTCAGTTCTGTTCTGGTTTGTCGATCATCTATCCTCTCTGCTACGTTTGCTTGTTGCACGTGACACATGTAGTGGGGAAACATCTCCCTGGATGGAAGACCGCATGGGAAGGGAATATTAAAATGGAGTTGAACCCATTACATTACATTAATGCCATTTGGGAGACACTCTTATCCAGTGGGACATACAGTTGATTAGACTAAGCAGGAGACAATCCTCCCCTGGAGCAATGCAGGGTTAAGGGCCTTGCTCAAGGGCCCAAAAGCTGTGCGGATCTTATTGTGGCTACACCGGGATTAGAACCACCAACCTTGCAGGTTCCAGTCATGTACCTTAACCACTACGCTACAGGCCGCCATGGACCTACACGCACGCACGCACGCACGCACGCACGCACGCACGCACGCACGCACGCACGCACGCACGCACGCACGCACGCACGCACGCACGCACGCACGCACGCACGCACGCACGCACGCACTCACTCACTCACTCACTCACTCACTCACTCACTCACTCACTCACTCACTCACTCACTCACTCACTCACTCACTCACTCACTCACTCACTCACTCACTCACTCACTCACTCACTCACTCACTCACTCACTCACTCACTCACTCACTCACTCACTCACTCACTCACTCACGGTAAATCCCTGGCTCGCTCCCGTTGTTCGACACCGTTACTCAACCTCCTCTTCCCACCATCCGCTCCGGGGCTGTTGGGGGTTCTGCCAGGACCGTTAAATTGTTCCGCCCCACCTGTCCGCCGGCTCTGCAGTGAAACTTTGAGTCGCGGCGCTTTTAGCGGACTGAATAAATATGCTAAGCGTGTGCGTTCAGGTGCTGACGTGGAGAGATTTGCTTTTAGCCCGTGTGTGACCTTGCTGTATATTATCTCTTAAAATATTCTGAGCGGTAATGTGACAAAGATGGGGGTCAGCGGTGTGTTATGGGCGGAAGGTATCTCAGCGAAGCCGCATAGCTGAGCCTGGGGGTTGGCCATGCATTATATTACAGGTAAATGTGTTTACATTAGAGTTAATTTAGCTCATGCTTTTATCCAAAGTAACTTACAGTTGATTAGACTAAGCGGGAGCAGTGTGGGGTTCAGCCCAGCAACAGCTGATCATATTGTGGCTACACTGGGGCTTGAACCACCAACCTTCCAGGTCCCAGTCAAGCACCTTAGCCAGTAGGCTTACAGCTGTAGGCTGCACTCTGTGTGAGACTGAATGTGGCTTTTTAGCCTAATGCTAACTGTGTGTCTCCATCTCTCTCTGCAGAAATGTTAATGGACTCCACAACAGCCACAGCTGAGCTGGGCTGGACCGTGTATCCCACATCAGGGGTGAGTGAAATTTGTTCCTTTTTTTTATATAATTCCTGGATGGGAACATGGGATGAGTTATGCATGGAGTTGTATTCTTTCCATTGCCAATTTTATAAACTGGCACTCATATACTGTACTGTTGGCTGGACATTGTCCAGATAATGTAAACACACTGTGATTGCAACAGGTCTCTCACAGGTTCTGTACCGAATTGGTTTTAACTTGGCTCATTATCGCCATAGGTTTGAGTGAAGATAAGATAAGAACCACACTACATTAATAGATTAAAGTTATGCTCTTAAAGTCAGCCCATAGCTCACTCATTCAAACCAATCGAGAGACTTTGTGTCAAAATAAAAGCCTATGATTTGATGCACCCAGTTAATGTTTCTCATCCAGTGTTAGAACATTCCAGGCCACCCTAAAGCCTGTATTTTGTGAGAGTGGTTCCCTTGTAGCATTTTCCCTGGTTCTTTGTCATTACTGAATGTACATAATCCATGGTACAGAACGGAAAACATGTCGGCTTGGGTGTTGAAACAGGATTTTTCCTGTATTTTGGTTTTTATGTTTTTGTTTTTCTGAATCGCAGAAGCAGTGAATACATAATGGCTGGCTTTAGTGTCTCATTATGAGCTCAGTGCGGTTCTTCTGGAGGTTTCTCATCCCTGTTTCCCAGCGGACTGCCTCTCTGCACTCCGGCTGTACAGGGTGTTCCCGTTCTATTTCATCAGACACCTGAGCATGTTGGAAAACAAGCTGGGGCTACAGAGTGGTAAATGTTAGTCTGGTCACTGAGATGTTCAGAGACTTCCAGAAGAGCGAGTTCTTCCAAATGGATGGGTTACAGAATGGTGTGCACACACATACACACACACATATACACGCAAACACACACAGGCACACGCACACACACACACACACACACACACAGAGTCATACACACAAACATACACATATGAACAAACAAACACATACGTGCGCACACATATACACAGTCATACACACACATACCCACATATACAGACAGGCACAAACATACCCACACCCACACATACAAACACACACGAACAAACATACAAACACCATGCGATCCAGCAGGATAAAAAAAGACACTAGAGCACATAGTAATAATTTGCTGACACTTACCCCAGACCACTTTCTCCATTATGTATTCATGTATGCAGGTTTGTGGTTTGTATTAAAAGTGGTTTGGGTCGCAATATTCCCCACGCACGCTTCCAAAAGGCATGTGAGAAAAGCCTTTGCGTAACAGTGGTAGATGAGCAACTTGTGGAAACCCCATGACGTGCTGCCGGATCAGTGGCCGACTGGTAAGAAAACATCGCCCATGGTGCTTTTCTTCCGGCGGTGACACCGCCTCAGCCAACCAGATGATGTGTAAATACTACTTCGCAGGCAGCTTTTATTCAATGTATTTTTTATTAAATCTATCTGTATCTGTGTTACCGAGCTAGCTAGTTCGCTAAACTCGTCCTGATTAGTTTACTGGTTCTACCAGCTGCTGCCTTCCAGGGAAGGAAAGTACCTTGGGCGAAAACCCGGCGTTTAGTTATTCCCCACTGCTCTCTCCGTCTCTGCCATGATCTCAAGTCTGTTATTTCATAATACGTTTGCCAAACTTCACCTAGGCTGTATTCCGTTTTGAAAAATGTGAATTTTTCAAACGTGAATTTGTCGGTGAATACCCTAAAGCTGTAATGAATGTCTCGCCTTCGAAAAAGAGCCAGTGCCCTTTCGCGCGTACATCAATGTAAACATATTTATATCCAGCCAGGGAAGAAAAAAAAACTAATAGGAAAAATGACTAATGTGGCGGTTTCACGGTGCTGAAATCCTCATGATGGTTAATAACAAGAAAAAGGTGATAAGAAAGAGGTGCGAAATAAACGTCCGAAGCTTTATTGCATGGCTGCATTCGTTTTTTAAATCCAAGTTTTAAGCTTGTGTGAGAACAGGGGGAGGGGGGGGAAGCGGAATGAAACTTTTAGAAGGGCTTAAGAGTACGCCGTCGGCCCTCGCGGTTATTTCTGAGTGCTGAACTCTTGTTCCCGTACTGGCGCCAGTGCGAGGCGAGATGACGGTGTGATCCCCGGCCGTAGGTGGGGTGTGATGAGCGGAGACCGGGCTGTAGTCTTCACACCGCGGTTCTGTAGGTGCTGAAGAAGAACCCGGTCGCTTGTGGAGGCAGAGCTTGCCCGGAGATGAGGTCTGCCGGTAAAATGGCCTCCTTGCGCATTTCAACGAGCCTGCAATAGAAGTCTTTCTTAACAAGGCTGTTAGTCTTGTAATGCAACTTTCATCTCTCAAGTAGAAAATAATAGCTTGTTTGACGTCACTGTTTGCTTGACAAGCCATATGTCCTTCCACCATTGTCAAATCTTGATATTGAGTCAAACTGCACAAAATATTTTTGGCTTATTTAGCAAAAAATTCATGTAAATTTTACTTTAAGTGTCAATATCAGGGAAAAAATACTTGTTGAGACTGACAAATGTTTTGGTTTTTGCAGTGTTTAGGGGCAGAGTGTGTATACTAAGTAAAACATCATTCATCATCTTGAGGAGTTTCACTCAGTACTGCTCTCCAATTCCAAATGGACGTTGTGACCGTTGAGCTGTTATTGGGCGATGAGAAGCCAATGGAGTTACAGTAACTCGTACAGAGACACAAACAAACAAAGAAAGGCTTGTGTAGCAGAGAGTGGGAGTTTCGTTCTGTTCGAGGAATCAGAAAACACTAAATAAAATTTGGTTTTCCTGCTCTCGTTTTCCCTAAGCTGTGTTTTGCTGCTGGAAGTGTGGTGACAGTGTGGGAAATCTATCCCTGGGCGGTCAGGCTGTGTAACCCAGTGACTCAAACAGGATTTGACATCATCGGATGAGATGTTAAACTCAGGTCCTGACTCACCGCGGTAATTAATGAAAGGTCACTCTTAACTGCAGGGATGATAACCACAGTGTCCCGGTCAAATTCATAAAAAAAAGACACCGTCTTAGTCTGGACCCGACCTCTACAGCTGACCGTCTTTGTGTTGGATCAGTTAGATTAGAGTCAGTGACTTGAGCTTGAGAAAGGAAATGTGTACACTTAATGAACACGCTGGTTTACATGTCCAGAGATGGAAAACTAAATGCTGCACTTTCACTAGGTTTGTTGCTGTTGCAGCCAGATGTGTTGAAGAGACAACAGCAATACTGCATCTATTTTAATAAGATAAAATGAATTATATTGAACAGTTTTTCGGTGATGCTATCGATCCTGCAGCTGGGAACTATGAGCACAGCCAACTGGCACTGAAGGTAACGCTTAGTTGGTAAGCTGGTGAAATATGCAACCAGCCGTATAATCCTCAGTAAACACTCTTGAGTCCCCAGCATCAGGTCTGTGCTTGTACACAGCCTCTGGAATGAGATGAGATGTGCATCATGGCCCTGGGAGAGAGGCACTGAGACTGTTACACACAGGTGCTTCACACAGGTGTTGCTGGGGCCCTGGCTCTGTGTAATTACAGGCTCTGATACGCACACAGACTCCCGTGCTTCAGCTTACCGTGCCGTAAGGAGGAATATGAAGTGAGCAAGGCCCTTAACCCCGCCTCCCTCTAGGGGGGGGGGATTGTCCCCCTGCTTAGTCTAATCAACTGTAAGTCGCTGTGGATAACAAATTATACTTATTTTTAAATGGTTATATCAGGCTGTGAAGGGAAGAGTGTCAGACTTCAAGCTTCTGCAGGGAGGAGAAAACTACGCGCACAAGCCCCCCCCCCCCCCACCCCCACGTAATAAAATGAGACGTACCAGCACCCCCCCTCCCTGTGGTAGTTTCCCAGTGGATCCTTCCCTCCCTGGGGCTAATTTGTGCGTTAGTTTTATTTACCCAGAGTGGTGATTAAAACCCCCGTGCCTTCCCTTTCCCCCGTTCCCCTCTAATTAGGAGCAGGATGTGGAAAAAAGCCTTATGCGCGTTTCAGTCCTGCGGAAAAGCATTTCCTCCGAGAAGAATCCTGGAAAATACGCAGGAAATACACAGAGCGTGGTCAGCCTGTTTAAGGCCAGTCATGCACTCATGCTTGTTATCTAACGTGATTCATTACTCCTGAAAATAAACTTTTAAAAGTCTGTAGGGCCACAGTGACTATGCACACACGCACACACACACACACACACACACACACACACACAGACACACGCGTGCGCACACACACCTGCTTTCTGATCTCGGAAGAAAAATGAATAAAGATATGCACAGATGACTTCAAGGCACATCCAATTTCACCACAGCTGTGCCACCCTTCACTTTCATTTAATAAAGATGACAGAAAAGTGCTCCACTTGATGAATACAGTGAAAATGGCCAGGATTCGGAAAAAAAAGGTGATCACCCCCATTCCTCTACCCGAGCTTCCTCTCCCCAGTCCTGATTACTGAGTAATTTCAGTTATCATGCTTTCAACAAACCTTTATTCCCAAGTCTACTACTAAATTTATCCTTGGAAAAAAAAAAAAAAAAATGAAAAAAAAGTTCTATACATGTTGAGGATGATCACACATTTTCACAGTTTGCTTGTAGTGGACACACACAGCCCATGCCATCTTGAGTGCAAATAGAGCCCAGTAGGTATGAGTGTGTGTGCGGGTGTGTGTGCAGGTGTGTTTGTTTGTGTGTGTGCGGGTGTGTGGGTGTGTATATGTGTGTGTGAGTGTGTGTGTGTAGAGGTAGGTTTTCTTCACTCACTGCATGTCCTGACCTTTCTGTTCTCACACACCCAGTCCCAGTACAGTACAGCTTAAATAAATAAATGAGCTTAAACATAAATAAAAATGGCTGCCATATCTAGCGAACAAAGCTGCAGATCGAGGCCTTCATCTCAATGCACGATCGCCCAACAGCTACTCCAACAATGACAGCAACAATTAAACAAACAAATGAAGATGCTTCTTCTAATTTGATTTAATCGCTGACTTGTTGGCTGCCATCAGCTTCCCTCCACTGGGCCTGATCAAAAGGCAAAACGAAAAGAAAGTTAATTTGTGTGGATGATTTTTGTCCCTCCGCGCTCTCCATCATTTCCCCAGAAACTCAAACAGGTGCTTCAGTTCCAGATCTAATTTTTAAAAAGGGACATTACATTTATTGCCATTTATGATGATACTAAAGGGGGTGGCATTAGCTCAGGAGGTAAGAACAGCCTGCCCTGGATGTGTAAGAGTGTGATTGGTGCCTTACATATTGTCGCTATTAGTGTGTGAGTGTGTGTGAATGGGTGAATGAGAGGCATTACATTATTACATTAATGGCATTTGGCAGACACTCTTATCCAGAGCGACATACAGTTGATTAGACTAAGCAGGAGACAATCCTCCCCTGGAGCAATGCAGGGTTAAGGGCTCTGCTCAAGGGCCCAACGGCTGTGCGGATCTTATTGTGGCTGCACCAGGGATTAGAACCACCGGCCTTGCGTGTCCCAGTCATTTACCTTAACCACTACGCTACAGGCCACCCTTTGTAAAGAGCTTTGGATAAAAGCGCTTTGTAAATGCTGTCAATTTACCATTGTAATAATAATAATAATAATAATAATAATAATAATATCTTTTCTATATTCTATAGAATATCTGTTTTCAGCATAAGCCAAATGCATTGGCAGCCCTTTTGCTAACTGGAGTGTTCTGTAGCCTGGATAGCTCTCTGCTTCCTGCTAAATTGAACCGCGATTCTGGAATAAGAAACAAACTGGGTATGAAATAATGGTCCAATTAGCCCCTTTTGTCAAAATCCTCCTTAAGCGGGGATTACTGGGCGGAATTACGTCTGCGGTGGAGCAGGGAGTAGAGCGAGAGAGAGAGAGAGAGAGAGAGAGAGAGAGAGGGAGAGGGGGCAGGGGCAGAGGAAGGTGGTCTGACGGGGAGATTCAGGTCCCAGATTTTCAGGGTCAAGGTCAATGGGAGTTCTTGTCAGTTGACTTTTAAGGGCTCTGCACTCAATTAAGCCCCTGCAAAACGGGCGGGGAAACCCCTGCAGTGACACGCAGTGAGACTTTCGCAGCCTGCGCCTGTGTGATTGACAGGTTGCACTTCTCTGCTTTATACGGTGAACTGGGGTCCTATTGTTGTTGTAGTTGTAGCTGTGCTGCAGCGGTAACTGTAGTAGTAATCACATGACATTTTATTTAGCAGACGCTCTTATCCAAAGCGATGTACGAAGAAGGGCATATCAAGGTCATTAGGACATTCAGAGCAGGTTGGATATAGCGGGTGTAGTTATGGTAGAAGTGTTTGTTGTTGTTGTTGTTTCTTCAGTTCCGACAATTAAATGTGTATCAGCGCTGACCAGATGTGAGTTGGGCAGAGCAGGACCCAGAGTGTGACCGGCCTGCTTACACACCTGCGTGTGTTTCATGACAAATATTAATAATGCAGAATGGTCGTGCACAGAAAGACAAACAGTGCGAGTCCAGTCGGAGCTGTGAGCCAAGTCAAGCATCGGTATGTGGTTTCAGTCCCGGGCTCAGGGCTTGGTGTACACAGGCCCTGTTCTCTCCCCACAGCATAACGCAGCGCCAGAATAACTGCACAACCTTGCATTTTACATGATATTTCATACTGGCTGGGTGGACATGCTGTCATCATGGCTGTCAGAGGAGTCAAGGTGGTTTGATTATTTGAGATGCAATATTTCCAAAGTTAAATGTTATGCTGCGTTATCGTTTGACGTCTGTATTTATGCTGGTATTATTTTACAGTACTGTGCAAAAGTCTTAGGCACCTGTATAATATCCTGTGCAGATAAGATTCTTTCAAAAATAATACAATGAAAGGTCCTAAATAAACCTACGATACATTTTACATTACATTTTAGTAATTTGGCAGAATAGTTAAAAACTGAATCAAATCAATATTTTTTGTGACCACCCTTCTTGTGGCCTCTCTGTGCGGAGTTTGCATGTTCTCCCCGTGTCTGCGTGGGTTTCCTCCGGGTACTCCGGTTTCCTCCCACAGTCCAAAGACATGCAGGTTAAGCTGATTGGAGAGTCTAAATTGCCTGTGGGTATGAGTGTGTGAGTGAATGGTGTGTGTGCCCTGCGATGGACTGGCGACCTGTCCAGGGTGTATTCCTGCCTTTCGCCCAATGTATGCTGGGATAGGCTCCAGCCCCACTGCGACCCTGATCAGGATAAGCGGCTTAGGATAATGAATGAATGAATGAATGTTTGGAAATCTCAAATGTGTTATTTTATACTAACACATACAAAAAAATGAACATATATATAATACAGTCTAGGGTGCCCAAGACTTCTGCACAGTGCTGTATGTCATAGAATGTTTCTTTATCACAGTGTGAAGTGTGCTCTTCAGAAACCCCATACAGTTCCCATTCAAGATGCAGTCTGTTGAAATGAAGCAATCATGTTATTCGATAGCATTACTTCAGGATATTATGACCCTGATATATTGTCAGAGAGGTCTAAAGTGTACCGTTTAATGAACATTGCTGTACTGTTATATGGTGATTGCAAAATGCCTCCGGTACAATTTGAATTGAAGTATGAAGTATGAAGACATGCTTGACTTTTTCAGAAGCTTGGCCTTGAATAGATCCCTGGTGTAAAATCCTGCTATACCAGCTTGAATATTGAGCTGGTCAAGTTGTTCATAAGTTGGTATCGCTATGTATAACCTGGTCAACCAGCTACAAGCTGTTTCAAAACATAACTTGAGCCGGTCAAACCAGGTCAAGCTCAGAGCTGGCCTGAACTGGTCAACCAGCTACCAGCTGTTTTTCGAGAAACATAGCTTGAGCTGGTCAAACCAAGTCAATCTGGGAGCTGGTCTTAACTGGTCAACCAACTTCCAGCTGTTTCAACGCATAGCTTGAGCCGGTCAAATCAGGTCGAGCTGGGAGCTGGTCTTAACTGGTCAACCAGCTACCAGCGGTTCCAAACCTTGCTTGAGCGTTTTTTTTCCAGTAGGGCTGAAGGGTGCTCTTTGGGCTGTTTTTTCAGCAAGGCTGAATGGGGCTCTGTGTGTCTGTGTTTTCCTGCAGTGGGAGGAGGTGAGTGGGTATGACGAGCACATGAACACCATCCGCACCTACCAGGTGTGCAACGTGTTCGAGAACAGCCAGAACAACTGGGTGCGCACCAAGTTCATCCGCCGGCGCGGCGCCCAGCGCATCCACGTGGAGATGAAGTTCTCCGTGCGCGACTGCAGCAGCATCCCCAACGTGCCCGGCTCCTGCAAGGAGACCTTCAACCTGTACTACTACGAGTCCGACTCGGACACGGCCGGCCGGGCGGCGCCGGCCTGGATGGAGAACCCCTGGGTGAAGGTGGACACCATCGCGGCCGACGAGAGCTTCTCGCAGGTGGACCTGGGCGGGCGGGTGATGAAGATCAACACGGAGCGGCGGAGCTTCGGGCCCGTGTCGCGGCACGGCTTCTACCTGGCCTTCCAGGACTACGGCGGCTGCATGTCGCTCATCGCCGTGCGCGTCTTCTACAGGAAGTGCCCGCGCGTGGTGCGCAACGGGGCCGTGTTCGGGGAGACGCTGTCGGGCGCGGAGAGCACGTCGCTGGTGGCGGCGCGCGGCGTGTGCGTGCCCAACGGCGAGGAGGTGGACGTGCCCATCAAGCTGTACTGCAACGGGGACGGCGAGTGGATGGTGCCCATCGGACGCTGCCTGTGCAAGGCCGGACACGAGACGGTGGAGAACGGCACCGTCTGCAGAGGTGAGGACCCCCCCCAGCCACTCTGACCACTTCCTGTAAACTCAGTGCTCACTTCCTGTAGACTCTGTGCCCTTTTCCTATAAAATCAGCACTCACTTCCTGTAGACTCTGCCCCCACTTCCTGTAGACTCTGTGCCCACTTCCTGTAAACTCAGCGCCCACTTCCTGTAGGCTGTGCCCACTTCCTGTAAACTCAGCGCCCACTTCCTGTAGACTGTGCCCACTTCCTGTAAACTCAGCACCCACTTCCTGTAAACTCTGCGCCCACTTCCTGTAGACCCTGTTGACTCTGTGCTCACTTCCTGTAAACTCAGCACCCACTTCCTGTAGACTCTGTGCCCACTTCCTATAAACTGTGTGCCCACTTCCTGTAGACTCTATACCCACTTCCTGTATCTCTATCTTGTAAACTCAACTGCCCCTGCCAATAATCCTTTATTCGTTGTGTGCTGATTTCTGAAAATATTTGACTTTGTGGAAGCAAATATTTGTCTTCGAACAGAACTGAATATAAGATGTTAGGTAAATAATTATTCTGAAGGTTAATAAAGGGCTTTATTAGCATAGTTATGTGAGCAAGATTGCAAAGAGCCCCAAAGGTTTGTTTAATATTACTTCCGTCCGCGTTGATTCATTAGCCATTATTTAATGTTCCCTGTCAGGTTGAAGCCTCATGACAGACACTTAGGCATGCACACAAGATATCTGTCACACTGTTCTGCCCAAATGTCAGTTCATCATGATGTCATTTATCATCCTGAGATCACTGAGAATCGAGAAGCTTTATTCCAACAGGAATATGCTGTGTAAGTAGTCTTTCCCCCAGACGGCAAACAGTTATAACACAGCAGCCTATGTGTGACCTCATCAGAGTTACTCAACAGTAGAACTCTGCTTATCATCACTTAACAACCACTCCTGTTCCCAGCCAGACACTTTCTCCATTTCAGTTCTGACACTTCACCTGTAGTGGGAAGTTTTGTGTTATGCTGTATACACTCTCAGAAATAAAGGTACAAGAAGTACCTAAAAAGGTACAAATGCTTGTCACTGGGGCAGTATCCTGTAAGTGCATACAATTCTACCCCGAACCAGCAATTTTTGTAAATGGTTGGCATTTATATAGCACCTTTATCCAAAGCGCTGTACAATCGATGCTTCTCCATTCACCCATTCATACACACACTCACACACCGATGGCGATTGGCTGCCATGCAAGGCGCCTACCAGGTCGTCAGGAGCATTTGGGGGTTGGGTATCTTGCTCAGGGACACTTCGACACAGCCCGGGCGGGGGATCGAACCGGCAACCCTCCAACTGCCAGACGACTGCTCTTACCGCCTGAGCCACGTCACCCCAGCCACGTTGAGCCATTTGTACCTTTTTTGCTTGGAGAAAATGTTCTCATTTGTACCCAAAGAGAACATCACTGTACTTTCCGGGTAGTACATTTGGGTAATTTGGATCCTCCACTCTCACTTCTGAGCGTGTACTCCGCTCCACAAAAAAAAAAAAACATTTTCGTTTGTGTGGAAGTCTTTCAAATGAAGTTGTGACTGTGCTTTGTTGAGGTTTTTCCTGATTTAATTTACTGGCATGCACTGTCAGCTTAACACGCCTTTATAGCTGTTGATCACACTTGTCATAGCTGCGGGCCTTTTTTGTTTGCCTTTTGAGTTTATAATTTATTACGTGCCATGATTTACACAACGGAGAGGAAGCAGACAAGTGCTTCCAGCGTTCACATTTTTCGCGACTGAGCAGAGTAGTCGGAATAATGAACACTTACCCATTCGGCAAGTATCAAAGGATACTGTAATATATTGAGAACGTGTCAGTGTGTCTAGTGGGAGGAATGTTTTAGAAATGAGTTGAGCAAAGAGGATGTTGTGTTTACATTTTGGGCTTATTGAGAGCAACACAGCTTACATTGTTTACATAAAATCAGTTTATAGCGCTGGATTTTTACTGAATCCTCGTTGGAGGGTACAGTGGAAGTGGGAATTGAACTGACAACCTGAGAGACCAAGTCTTACTGGAAAAGATCCAAGGATTTGAAAGTATTTTGTGATTTCTGCATTTCTTTTTGATTCTCAGTTGCAGCAGTATGGTGTATTGATTTAGGAACTGGAAACTTTCTGGTTGGAATCCTATATGCTCCAAGGATCTGTTAATTATTTTTTAATTAAACCAGTTCAGTACATAATAGGATTTGATTTGCTGTCTTAATGACACATTATGGCCGGATCTAATATGCTATGTGTAATGAATATTTAATATTCATTTAAGGACTTTAAATCACTCAGATCAGTTCTTAGACAACTAATGCCTGCTTTTTTAGCCAGTTATTCTCTGCAATGGCAAAGGGTTCTGTCTGAATGGGGTCAAACTCGGGTTGATTTTCTTATGCAATTGGCAATCTTGAAATTAGATTTGCTTGACAAATAAAATGTTCTTATTCCATTGGCAAATCTTGACATGAGTCAAAACTGCCAAAGCTCATTGGCAATATTTTTGTCTTATTGAGTAAAAAAGTAGAAGAAATAAGATTTTAAGTCCCAGTGTAATATTTTTAGTTTTTTAGTTTGAAGGTGATTTATGAGCGATGCGCTCTGGACTGAGAGACAGTAATAATAATAATAATAATAATAATAATAATAATAATAATAATATACTTTATTTTAGTATCATAGGTCAAGACTTTAAATTAAAAGAAAAAGATAAGTAGGGTGTTGTCTTTCTCTGTGGGTTATCAAGCTGTTGAGGAAGGATCATAAATGGTTAAAGATGAGAGTTGTCATAGCGTGGTATTAATATGCGAAGTGAATGGTTGAAATCATATTGTTCAGATGGCACCGTAGCCAAACCTATAATTACAGCCAGTATCAGGGAGAAAAACCTTTCGCCTGCTTTCTTAGAATAATTATGGGATTAGACGAAGCGTGTCAAAATATTTACAACATCAACGGGTGCTTTTCAGTTTTGCAAACGTGAGCTTTCCCTCAGACACAGTTCCTTCACCACGGCACGCTGGCCTTTCAGCAACAACAAAATGAGACCGGTCTTTCAGGAAAAATGAAAAATGATTTTTACAATTGTTGAGATTGTGTTTTGTATGAAGTCATTCCATGTGTGCCTCAATGTTTTCTTTAGAAATATAAGCGCTGTGAAATATTTGCAATCTGACATTGCCTACCTCCTATTCTCCTTCCAAGGGAGTTCTTCCAAAGGAGTCTTTGTGTCACTCGGTAAAAGCACGGTGTTTCCCCCTGTGCGATTGCGTGTACAGTTTGGATATCACCTATCGACAGTTCCTAACTACATCCATGTGCTCCAGTACCCCACCGAAAGCCAACAGTGGTCACAGAACACATTGTTCTGGGACAAAATGTTTTGATAATTCAGCGAAAATACCACCAAGGTTTATTCAGTTATGGCTTAATATAGTCAATCGCTTCACTCCCCGGAGGAACTCCGCTTTAGCGTTCTGTGCTGCTTGTAAAACAAAGCTGAGTTATTGTGGACGCCTGGTCGGTAACGTGAGACCGTGCAGGAGGCAGAGGAGACCAGAGCCCAGAGCCCAGAAACGAGGTGACCGGGGAGGCTCTGCAGGTGCTCCAGACCGCCCGGCGTAGATACGCGTTTCCAGCAGGAGGAATATTTTACAGACAAGAGATTACACCTCACCTACACCTCACACTCCACTAATGAGGAACTACATGGGCCCCGTGGTCTGTTCTCTGTTAAGGCTCTCTTCTAGGGTGTGGATGGGCCCCATGGTCTGGTATCTGTTAAGACTGTTCTTGGGTGTGGATGGGCCCATGGTCTGGTATCTGTTCAGACTCTGTTCCAGTGTGTGGATGGGCCCCATGGTCTGGTATTTGTTTAGGCTCTGTTCTATTGTGTGGATGGGCCCCACGGTCTGGTGTCTGTTCAGGCTCTGTTCCAGTATGTGGATGGGCCCCATGGTCTTGTATGGGAGGGAGGGTTTCAGTGGGCAGGGATGGGATTGTTTCAGTGGGCAGAGATTGGACTGTTTCAGTGGGCAGAGATGGGACTGTTTCAGTGGGCAGAGATGGGACTGTTTCAGTGGGCAGGGATGGGACTGTTTCAGTGGGCAGGGATGGGACTGTTTCAGTGGGCAGAGATGGGACTGTTTCAGTGGGCAGGGAGGACAGTGTCTCATCTTGCATTAGTGACCCGGGGCGGATCGATTGGCTGGCCACAGTTTGAGCTGCGCATGGAGAGAGTGAGTGTGCAAGGCTGGCCTGCGTTGTGGTCAGAGGCAGAGTCTGACATGATGCTCTGTGGAGTAGAACACACGCTCTGTAAACAGACCTCCGTGTCGTCCACTGTGAGGGTGACACCCCAAACAGAGCACTTCTTCTTTTCATTTTAATCATTTAGTTTATTATTATATTAATATTAACTATTTATTATTGTCTTCTACATTTTTTCTTCTCTATTCCTTTTCAGTTTTTTTATCTCCATGTACCTGCACATTGTGTGTCAGGTCTGTATGAATTGTGCTGTGCAAATAACGTTTTGCTCGCTTGTAAACTGAAGAGTTTAAAAACAGAAAGGCCTCATGTCTTACTCAAACACACAGCAGACTGGCTCTTTTCTCTCCTGCTTTAACGCTTATGTTAATGGACAGGTGGTGCCTGGAGGAGAGGTCTGAATGGGGGAGAGACCCCCCCCCTCTCTTTTAACAGCAACATCAAAACCAAACTAACAAATCCCTGAGAGACTGTTATTGTGGTGTTGTAAAAAAGAAAAAAAGAAAAGTGAGATTTTGTGAGATTTTCTTCCCGGGGAAGAAGGCTGCTCAATTCCGCAGTCCAAGCAGACGGCTTTAAATTACCATCCTGATCGACGTTTCCTCGTCCGGGACTGCCGATGAATGCGGGTTTTATTTATTCATTAACTTATCTCATTCCATGAAGTCATCATTCCGGCACTGAAGATGAGCGGATGAGAAGCCCTGCACTCTGACCGCCGTGCCCGTGTTCATCCCCACAGTGCCTGTGTTCATCCCCACATCCACACAGTGCCTGTGTTCATCACCACATCCCCACAGTGCCTGTGTTCATCCCCACATCCACACAGTGCCTGTGTTCATCCCCACATCCCCACAGTGCCTGTGTTCATCCCCACATCCACACAGTGCCTGTGTTCATCCCTACATCCCCACAGTGCCTGTGTTCATCCCCACAGTGCCTGTGTTCATCACCACATCCCCTCAGTGCCTGTGTTCATCCCCACAGTGCCTGTGTTCATCACCACATCCCCACAGTGCCTGTGTTCATCCCCACATCCACACAGTGCCTGTGTTCATCACCACATCCCCACAGTGCCTGTGTTCATCCCACATCCCCACAGTGCCTGTGTTCATCCCCACATCCACACAGTGCCTGTGTTCATCCCTACATCCCCACAGTGCCTGTGTTCATCCCACATCCCCACAGTGCCTGTGTTCATCACCACATCCCCTCAGTGCCTGTGTTCATCCCCACAGTGCCTGTGTTCATCCCCACATCCCCTCAGTGCCTGTGTTCATCACCACATCCCCACAGTGCCTGTGTTCATAACCACATCCCCTCAGTGCCTGTGTTCATCCCCACAGTGCCTGTGTTCATCCCCACATCCCCTCAGTGCCTGTGTTCATCACCACATCCACACAGTGCCTGTGTTCATCCCCACATCCCCACAGTGCCTGTGTTCACCACATCCCCACAGTGCCTGTGTTCATCCCCACATCCCCACAGTGCCTGTGTTCATCACCACATCCCCACAGTGCTCGTGTTCATCCCCACATCCCCACAGTGCCCGTGGCTGTGTTCCTCCTGGCCTCCCCACATCTCCGCAGTGCCTGTGCGTAGCTGCGGTTGTGTGTTTAACATCCCAGTCCTGCACCCCCAGCCAGCCCCCTGCCCTGGGGCAGCTCCCTTCCATGTTCCTGGAAAGAGGGGATTAAAATTCACCGCTTCGACACTTCAGCAGAAAGAGCCTGAAGGCAGCGACGCAGTAGTCATTACGTGCCGAACCTCAGTCTGAATTATGCATGCGGATCTAATCATTTCATCCGCCAGCTCCTCCCAGCACACGTTCCGCATACGTGCCAGCCATCGTCCCATTCAGCATGTCAGCCCCAGCCCCGGACAAGGGGGCTTTTGCTATGGTTTAGATCTTAATTGTTACCCACAATGCCCTGGAGATCAACCACAGTAGGGGGGTCCTCAATCTTACCCAGAAAAGGCTTGTGTGCGTGAGTGCCTGCGTGCGCTTCTGTTCCAACATTGCAGTTACACACCTGATTCTCAGGGCAGCCTGTAGCGTAGTGGTTAAGGTAAATGACTGGGACATGCAAGGTTGGTAGTTCGAATCTCGGTGTAGCCACAATAAGATCCGCACAGCCGTTGGGCCCTTGAGCAAGGCCCTTAACCCTACATTGCTCCAGGGGAGGATTGTCTCCTGCTGAGTCTAATCAACTGTACGTCACTCTGGATAAGAGCGTCTGACATTAATGTAATGTAATGGTATCGTCTGAGGAGGGAGGAGGGAGTGGGTGAGAGAGAGAGAGTAATGTTATCGCCTGGCGCGTGGTTGGGGATGGAGCTGAGAGGTGTTCATGGTGGCGCGGGTGTTTGTGTGGACAGAGCTCCGGGATGTGAACACAGACCTGCGGCGCTCAGGAGAGCTGTGTCTGTGTTTGCGGTTCCCGCTGGTGACGGAGATCCCCGCCGGTCCGGACGCTTCGGGAGTCTGAGCGCGTCTCCCCCGCTCCGCGCGGACACGGGCGTTAAGAGAGAGCGTTACGTGTGTTTTTCTTTCGTTTAAAAAGCTTTGTGTTTTTCTCCGCCCGCTCATCTTTCACAGTGAGGGGCTCATCGCCCTTCCTGGATCACTCACAGAAGAGGTTTACATCGCGTTGTGAATGACACACGCAGTCGATGTTGTGCGATCCATTTCAGGACAGGGCGCGCTATGAAATACAAATCCCCTAAAAATAACGTTAATTATGCATTATTATTATTATCAATTATGCATCAATTTACCCCTGAAACCATACCAACCCCCATAATTTCCCTTAATGGTCCATGAATTTGTGCACGCAATAAAGATCCATTTAAAAACACCTTAATGCCTTCATTATTAATGGGAAGATTAATGGTATTTTAAAGTTAAAAAAAAAAGAAAAAAGAAGTGATCTGGTTTCCTTGTGAAATATGGAAATATGGCTGATTTTTTTTGTCAATTTCAACTATCAGCTTCGATTCTGCTTTAACGTAGCCATATGAGAGCAGGAAAGTCTCATGTCCGTGTGTAGTTATGTATGTCGCTGTAAGAAGGCACAGAGAAGCATTCAATTTCAAGACACCGCGCATGTGCATCACAAGCTGCAAAAATAGATAGCCATTTTCTGTATGCTAATGCTTTATTATTATATTAGCCAAATATACTTTCCATTTTGTGCATGAAAACCTAGGCTATACAAAGACCCAAGCAAATCCAATAAGAAGTAAAAAATGGAGCGATAGCTCATCGTAAGAAACGAGAACCCCCCAAAGGACCCATTGTAAAAACAGCTCCATGAGCTGATTTCAGCTTGGACAATTTAGCCTCTAGGTTGTACTTCTCTCTGCGGTTGCTCTCTGTGTGTAATGTTACCTGGCCGTAGGCACTGTCCTTCCCTCAGTGAAGCCTGGAAGGCAACAGCTTGTAGAGCCAGAAAACTAATCACAACGAGTTTAGCAAAATGGCTAACTCAGTAACATAGATACAGATAGATTTCATAAAAAATACATCGAAGAGCTGCCTGTGAAGTAGTATGTACACATCATCTGTGATTGGCTGAGCTGAACCTGCTGCCCTCCAGGCGTCTCTGAGGGAAGGAGAGAGTGCCTTGGGCTGGGCTGTGTTGTGTTGTGCTTTGCTAGCTGGGTGCAGCGCATCTTGATTTAACGGGATGCGGTGAGCCTGTTTTGGGTGTGATGTGGCCTGCTTCCACTGTCGTGTAGCTGGGTGCCTGAGTGGCGGGCCTGGCCCCTGTCAGCAGAGATCTGAAGGACAGGAAGTCAGTGTTTCCAGGGAGACAGGTGGACCAATGGGGTGAGGCCTGTTCTCGACTAGTATCTGCGCCGATGAACCGAAGCGTGGTGTTCTTCCAATCCCTTACTCTTGTACTCTTTGTCCTTTCTTTTCTCCTTTTTCTTGCCCCTATCTCCACCCATCGGGAGAGGCTAGGAAAAGATGAAATAAATGAAGCAAAGACGGGGAAAGTGAATTTAGTGAATGGAATGTCCGTGCTCCTTCAAACATCAGTTCGAAGCTATGTCAGTTACAGACGTGGCAGTTGGGGGGAGTTAGATCCACAGGTCACTCATTTATACGTGAGACTTTCCGGAAAAATTGTTCTGCAAAGGGTGCGCTGATGTTTCTTTGCTCAAAGTTCCTACCTTCTACTTCTAGCTCCTGGGCGGAACATTTAATGGGTTGAAACATCCTTAAAGATGGCGGAACTCAGTTGTTTTTCTGGGTCGGGAGCAAGTAAAGGAAAAGAGTTGAAAAATCAGCGATTGGAATGAGCCCAGCGTGTGTGTGTGAGCGCTGGGCGTGGAGAGGAACAGGGGTGTCGGTGGAGCCGTGTGTAGAATGAGGGGTTCCCCCTGTGGAAAGCACCCCATCTGCAGCTGACTGTCAGAGGAAGACCGGCTGTGGGGAATCTGAGCAGTGCACTGCACTCTTACCCCTGAATCTACATCAAAACCCAACCCACTGACACATGAAGAGAGCCTGTCAGTCACCTCGTCTTACATAAAACCCAGTGAAGCCCAGAGCGTTTCTTTTTTACTCCAGTCCGTGTTCCAGATGTGGGAGCGTTCCGGGTTTTTGCTGCAGCTACCCAGCTGATGCAGTCACCCTGCTTTGTTATATATTTGTTATATTTCATCTATTATTTTCTTTGAGTGCTGTAATCATAAAAAGGCAATGTGTACTGGCAGAAGGGGGGCAGTATTTTACAAACATAATTTGCCAAAATTCTAAGTTGGAGTTTTAGTCATGGTAACAATTTGTGAAATTGCAGTTGCAGAAAATGGAATTGAAAATGCTGACGTGCATGTGTGCAGTGTGTGTGTGTGTGTGTGTGTGTGTGTGTATGTGTGTGTGTATGTGTGTGTGTGTGTGTGTGTGTGGAGAATATCCCATCGCTCTAGAAACACCGATGTCAGGATGGCGTCTTAAGCTGAAAATCCGGCCTCTAACAAGTCCAGTTTTTTTCCCAAATTCCGGAAATTGTTTAAAGATTAAAAGAGAGTGAGAACCAGAGAGCGAGCGAGAGAGAGTGGATGAGAGAGAGAGAGAGGGTGAGAGAGGGTGAGAGAGTGATGAGGGAGGGGGGAAGAGAGGGTGAGAGAGGGTGAGAGAGTGATGAGGGAGGGGGGGAAGAGAGAGAGAGGGAGAGAGAGTGATGAGGGAGAGAGGGTGAGAGAGAGAGAGGGTGAGAGTGTGATGAGGGAGGGGGGAAGAGAGAGAGAGGGAGAGAGGGTGAGAGAGAGTGATGAGGGAGGGGGGAAGAGAGAGGGAGAGAGAGAGAGAGAGGGTGAGAGAGAGAGAGGGAGAGAGAGTGATGAGGGAGAGAGGGTGAGAGAGAGAGAGGGTGAGAGTGATGAGGGAGGGGGGAAGAGAGAGAGAGGGAGATAGGGTGAGAGAGTGATGAGGGAGAGAGGGAGGGAGAGAGAGAGTGATGAGGGAGGGGGGAAGAGAGCGAGAGAGGGTGAGAGAGTGATGAGGGAGAGAGGGAGGGAGAGAGAGAGTGATGAGGGAGGGGGGAAGAGAGCGAGAGAGGGAGAGAGAGTGATGAGGGAGAGAGGGTGAGAGAGAGAGGGAGAGAGTGATGAGGGAGGGGGAAGAGAGAGGGAGAGAGAGAGAGAGGGAGAGAGTGATGAGGGAGGGGGAAGAGAGAGGGAGAGAGAGAGAGGGAGAGAGTGATGAGGGAGGGGGAAGAGAGAGAGAGAGGGAGAGAGTGATGAGGGAGGGGGAAGAGAGAGAGGGAGAGAGAGAGAGAGAGGGAGAGAGTGATGAGGGAGGAGGGGAAGTTGAGAAACCGCTCATTCCTGCGCTTGTCCTCCAGAAGCGGCCCTCTCACAGCCCAGTGACCCACTGTGATAATAACCCAGCCCTGCTTCTCTCACGGAGCCGTTTACCCCGGCTCTCCGCTAAAAGCCCACTTACCCCGGCGCCCTGCCTGGCCCTGGTGCTCAGCGCAGAGGCGACGCACGGAGAGCGGAGGGTATCGATGTTCCAGATCCTTCCGCATCGAGCGGACTGGAGCGCGGATCGAACGCGAGGCAGCGGTTCAGCGCACACAAAGAATCTGGGCCGAGGGGAACTGAACGCAATCAGAAGAGAAGTGGGAGACGGATTTTTTAATGTGTGGTAAAACTGGCAACAAAATCCAGAGTCGGTGACGTTAATAGCAGGGGGAACCAACATTTCCCTTTACCCTCCTGTGTGTCTAATTGGACTCTGTAAACTTTTGTTGTTTGTCTTCAAATTGATTTTTGCTACACAACAGCTCAAATGATTGGTTAGCATTGGCCAAGCTCATTACTTGCTCTGTTTCTGAACTGACTCCTGGTTCTATACTGATTGAATAGCAGCCTATTCTACAGCGTTTGCAATGTGCGCTATAGATACACATATGTGTACTGTATATACGTGTCTGTGTCATAATTAATGATATAACATGTCAAATGTGGGCTTTAGTGGATTTGGGTTTCACAGTTGAATAATGTGGATAAATTTGAGCATTTAGTCCCAGGAGTGAGCACAGAAAGTTAACCGGAGGTGCAATGGTGTGAGGCATCCGTGTGGTATTAGTGCAGCCGTTCTGAAGGGGAGGAGGAACCTACGGGCCCTGTGATGCTTATCATCCTCTCTGGTTTAGCAGGTGAGCTCCACAGCGTGTGTTAAAGTCTCATATTGCTCTCCCATCTCCCCCCACTCTCTCTCTCTCTCTCTCAGTCTGTCTCTCAGCCTCTCTCAATCTTTCTCTCAATCTCTCTCTCTCTCTGTCTCTTTCTCAATCTCTCTCTCAGTCTGTCTCCCTCAATCTCTCTCTCAATCTTTCTCTCTGACTCTCTCTCTCTCTGTGTCTCTCAATCTCTCTCCCTCACTCTCTCCCCGTCTCTCTCTCTCTCTCTCTCTCTCTAAATCTTTAAATCTCTGTTCAATTCTATTCAAATAAGCTTTACATTGGCAGAGCGTTCACTGGCAAACTAACATAACAGACAGGCGATCATAATTGAACTACAATAAATAGAATATATAAAACGCAGAAGGCAGAAATAAAATTATACATCTAGAGGATGACACATGGAAAATGGCAATGAACTATAATCTCTCTCCCTCCCTAATAATTTTGTGTAATAATGTTTTTCTCTGTCTCTCCCATGCTGTCATTCTGTGTCTGTCTGTTTCTCTCTCTCTCTCTCTCTCTCTCTCTCTCTCTCCTCCCTCCCTCTCTCTCTCTCTCTCTCTCTCTCTCTCTCTTTCTATCGTTCTGTCTCTGTTTCTGTCTGTTTCTCTCTCCCTCTCTCTCTGTCTTTCTGTCTCTGTCTGTTTCTGTTAGTTTTTTGTGCCTCCTATCTCCATCTCTCTTTCTGCTGTTCTTTGTTCATCTCTTTAATTAAAAAGAGGCGTATTAATCCCCCGCTCCCCCCACAGAACCCCTTCCCTCAGCTCCTTCTGTGCTTACAGGGGAAAAAACACAGCAAGGAATGAGGGACGTCTTCAACACCACAGTGTCTACACACACACAAACATACGTGTGCTGTTTCTGTCTTAAAGTCCCCGCTCTTAACCCCTGGCTAAAGAGAAAATCTTTACGAGGGTTACTCTAACGCCGTGTCGGAAGCTCTGTGTAGTTCAGCTGCTCAGGTGTCATTTCTCAGGACGCAGTATGCAGCAGTGGACGTTTCGTGAAATTAATATTGTGTGCTCGGAATCATGGCATGACCTGGGCTGGCTTTGTTTTCTCAATGAAATTAGTTTCTGTCATCTTTCATTATACTGGTCTCTCTCACACACATATACACACACACACACACACACACACACACACACATACACAAGCGTCATTGAAGGTCACAATTCATAATCAAAGACTTGGTGTTGCTGCACAAGGAATTTAGTACAATATACTGTAGCCTATAGTATTGTAGGGAAGAATACATTTCCTGCTTCATTGTTCTTGGATGGTCACCTAACACCTCAATTGTACTGAATGATCAAGGGGGGTTAGGAGGCCCCTACTGAATGATCAAGGGGGGTTCACTGTCTGCTTTGCTGACAATGACCATTTGGTTTCCTTTGGTTGTCCCTGATCACCCAATCAGGGACAAGTACCTGTATTTTACATCAGGAGTTTGGGGCATAAAAGCTCATTCCTTTCTCACATGAGTTTGTAATTGAACTGCCTTGCTTTTACCCGGTATGCTTCATACTGTAATTAAAGACTATTTTTGCTATATTAATACATTGTTGCTAACCTGAATATCGGACTACTAGTTTTACTTCACAAAGGACCAAATTCCTACAGTATGCATTCTCCCAGTGCATTCTGCAAAAACATGTTTAGGTGTTACTGTTTATTATGTCATATCCTCAATAATATAGTTAATATCATGTGAATAACTGTGAATAATGATTCAAACTGATGAACACACTTTCACACTTTCCTTTGTAAACTAAGAAGGAAAAGGTTTCGAGAACTGATTTATAAGTTAATATTTCCATCTAGCATAGTAAATATGATGGTATATTCTGGAATCCTTAGCTCCTTGTTGAATAGATTTTGGGCGGTTTCCAGTGTAAATCTGGGTTCCTGATCACTGACATTGTCTGTTGTCATTGTGATTTACTGTCTGCACAAAACCCTGCCATTCAAATCAATCCATGTCATGCAGTTTTAGTGTTATTAATTTGTTTCTTCTTCCATTT
>NC_083769.1:48460372-48499845 GCF_963514075.1 Conger conger | reverse complement strand
GTATCTCTCAATCTCTCTCACTCACTCTCCCTCACTCTCTCTCCGTCTCTCTCTCTCTCTCTAAATCTTTAAATCTCTCTGTTCAATTCTATTCAAATAAGCTTTACATTGGCAAAGTGTTCACTGGCAAACTAACATAACAGACAGGCGATCATAATTGAACTACAATAAATAGAATATATAAAACGCAGAAGGCAGAAATAAAATTATACATCTAGAGGATGACACATGGAAAATGGCAATGAACTATAATCTCTCTCCCTCCCTAATAATTTTGTGTAATAATGTTTTTCTCCGTCTCTCCCATGCTGTCATTCTGTGTCTGTCTGTTTCTCTCTCTCTCTCTCTCTCTCTCTCTCTCTCTCTCTTTCTATCGTTCTGTCTCTGTTTCTGTCTGTTTCTCTCTCCCTCTCTCTCCGTCTTTCTGTCTCTGTCTGTTTCTGTTAGTTTTTTCTGCCTCCTATCTCCATCTCTCTTTCTGCTGTTCTTTGTTCATCTCTTTAATTAAAAAGAGGCGTATTAATCCCCCCGCTCCCCCCACAGAAACCCCTTCCCTCAGCTCCTTCTGTGCTTACAGGGGAAGAACACACAGCGGGGAAAGAGGGGCGTCTTCAACACCACAGTGTCTACACACACACAAACATACGTTTGCTGTTTCTGTCTTAAAGTGCCGCTCTTAACCCCTGGCTAAAGAGAAAATCTTTACGAGGGTTACTCTAACGCCGTGTCGGAAGCTCTGTGTAGTTCAGCTGCTCAGGTGTCATTTCTCAGGGACGCAGTATGCAGCAGTGGACGTTTCGTGAAATTAATATTGTGTGCTCGGAATCATGGCATGACCTGGGCTGGCTTTGTTTTCTCAATGAAATTAGTTTCTGTCATCTTTCATTATACTGGTCTCTCTCACACACATATACACACACACACACACACACACACACACACACATACACAAGCGTCATTGAAGGTCACAATTCATAATCAAAGACTTGGTGTTGCTGCACAAGGAATTTAGTACAATATACTGTAGCCTATAGTATTGTAGGGAAGAATACATTTCCTGCTTCATTGTTCTTGCATGGTCACCTAACACCTCAATTGTACTGAATGATCAAGGGGGGTTAGGAAGCCCATACTGAATGATCAAGGGGGGTTCACTGTCTGCTTTGCTGACAATGACCATTTGGTTTCCTTGATCACATCATATGCATACAAAATAATGGGTATTCGTCTGCCTGTCACCCAATCAGGGACAAGTACCTGTATTTTACATCAGGAGGTTTGGGGCATAAAAGCTCATTCCTTTCTAACATGAGTTTGTAATTGAACTGCCTTGCTTTTACCCGGTATGCTTCATACTGTAATTAAAGACTAGTTTTGCTGTATGAATACATTGTTGCTAACCTGAATATCGGACTACTAGTTTTACTTCACAAAGGACCAAATTCCTACAGTATGCATTCTCCCAGTGCATTCTGCAAAAACATGTTTAGGTATTACTGTTTATTATGTCATATCCTCAATAATATAGTTAATATCATGTGAATAACTGTGAATAATGATTCAAACTGATGAACACACTTTCACACTTTCCTTTGTAAACTAAGAAGGAAAAGGTTTCGAGAACTGATTTCTAAGTTAATATTTCCGTCTAGCATAGTAAATATGATGGTATATTCTGGAATCCTCTGCTCCTTTTTAGATTTTGGGCGGTTTCCAGTGTAAATCTGGGTTCCTGATCGCTGACATTGTCTGTTGTCATTGTGATTTACTGTCTGCACAAAACCCTGCCATTCAAATCAATCCATGTCATGCAGTTTTAGTGTTAATTTGTTTCTTCTTCCATTTAAATGAGTGAGTAATGTGCTCTACCTGTGTCTTGCCGACGGCATATTCTCATTTTCCTGTAATCGCGTGCTTTAGCTGTAAATCACAGACCACGGTAACCTCTTGCATTAGAATCAGCGTGAATCACGCGCCTTAAGCTGTCACTGACGTACTCTGTGACCTTTTTCCCGCGAGGAGTGTTGAATTGTGGCCCGCGACTTCACGAGCAGACGTGTGTGTGTGTGTGTGGCTTCCATGCTAATGCGGTCTGGGGTGCGTGTCCGCGGGTGACCTGTAGCCCGTCGGCTGTGCGTCGCGGAGCGGCGTACGGAAGGTTCTGGAAACCCCGGCGGTCGCGGCGGCCCTCCTTGACGGGCGGCCGTCAGCCCAGTCGCCAGCGGAGATCGGCCTTTGATGGGAGGCAGGTGTCCTGTTGCCATCGACGACGGCGGATTGATCAAAGACCCGCGGGGGCGGGGTCCCAGACGACAGGCCGTGTCAGCGGAGCTGGAGGCCAGCGGCAGCTTCCTGTCAAGGGCTCAGTTCCCTGCCCCTCTCCCCCCCCCTTCCTGTCCCGTGGAGTTGTGATGAAAGGCGAGGGGGTCTCGGGTGCAAGCCCCCCCCCACACCGCACGCGGGATCACAGGACTAATCCCCCTCCTTTATTACCCCGTATGAGCCAGGCTCAGATGGACACCCTGTTCACCAGCCTGCTGCTGGTCCCCTATATGCGGAGAGAGGGAGAGAGGGAGAGGGAGAGGGGAGAGGGAGCGAGGGAGATGGAGGAAGGGAGAGAGAAGAGGGAGATGGAGGGAGGGAGAGAGAGGGAGAGATGGATAGAGGGAGATGGAGGGAGAGAGAGAGGGAGGGAGATGGAGATGGATGGATGGAGGGAGGGAGGGAGGGAGAGAGAGAGAGGGAGGGAGAGAGAGAGGGAGAGAGAGGAGAGGGGAGGGAGGGAGATGGAGAGAGAGAGAGGGGAGAGAGAGGGAGAGAGGGGGAGAGAGAGAAAGAGGGAAGGAGAGGGAGAGGGAGAGAGAGAGGGAGGGAGGGGAGAGAGGGAGGGAGGGAGAGAGAGAGAGGGGAGAGAGAGAGAGAGCGCGTGGGGTGATGTGAGGACGCCTCACCCCATTTCATCTCTTTAGGTTTGTAATGAGGCCTAAGACTTATCTTATCTTTTTTCTCTCAAGTAGGAAATATTAGCTTTGTTTTGTTGTACGTCGCTCTGTATAAGGGCGTCTGCCAAATGTCCATAATGTAATGTATAATGTAATGTTATGTTAATGTTTGCTTGGCAAGTGAATTCTCTTATTCCGTTGGCACATTTTGAAACCGTCAAACTGTCTTACCTCTTTGGCAATATTTTAAATAAGACTAAAGTACTAAATGCGTGTAGGTTGTTGGAGTGTGGTAGAGGTGGGGGTTTGGGGGCAGGGGGCAGGGGGGTGTCTCAGTCGTCAGGTCTCCCCGTCTTGGCGCAGGGTGGGGTAGCATCAGGCAGCTGGGCGAGCTCTCACTCTGCTCATTTTCACGGCTGGATGAGGAGTCAATCTCCTGATTTAAATACACCGTCCTGCCACAGAGGACAGCCAACTGTCCGTTACCCATAAACCCCGGCTGTAAGAACAGTGCCAGCTCTACTCATAATCATACCTGCGAGTGACGGACGTGGATGATCGCTCGTACGTCTGTATGAAGTGCGCCAAACCCTCTATACTGTGCGTACAGCATCATAAAATCGCACATAATGCGATTTTAAAGTGTGATTTTCAGATTTGTCAGCAAGGACAAAAGGTAAAGATTTTTCGGGAAAGCTAGGCGATATTCCCCGAGGCTGGTCTCTGACTCTGGCTCAGTGTGTGTTTAATGTCTGATCCTCGGCCTCCATGTGGAAGTGGCTGTCTCAGAGTTCAGAGACGGCACAGAACCGGCTGGGTCAGAGACTGAACAGAACCGGCTGGGTCAGAGACACGGAACCGGGTCGGTCAGAACCGGGTTGGTCAGAGACGGGGCAGAACCAGCTCGGACAGAACCGGCTGGATCAGAGACTGGACGGAACCGGCTGGGTTAAAGACACAGAACCGGGTCAGTCAGAACCGGGTCGGTCAGAACTGGGTTGGTCAGAGACGGAACAGAACTGGGTCAGTCAGAGACGGGATAGAACCGGCTCGGTCAGAACCAGTTGGTTAGAGACAGGACAGTACCGGGTCAGTCAGAGAGGCTCAGAACTGGCTCAGTCAGAGACAGGACAGAACCGGCTGGATCAGAGACTGGACAGAACCGGCTGGGTTAAAGACACAGAACCGGGTCAGTCGGAACCGGGTCGGTCAGAACTGGGTTGGTCAGAGACAGGACAGAACCGGGTCGGTCAGAGACAAGACAGAACCGGGTCGGTCAGAGATGGGAGAGAGCCGGCGCTGTGGCCTCGGCACCATGCTGCGGAGCGGATGAGCTTTTTCACACCTCCTCACTCCACCTCTCGCCTGAGAGCCAGGTGTGAACCTGCTCTTTCAGCTGACGCTGCTCACAAACCAGCCATTTTACGCCTTCTGCACTGACTCTCTCACTCTGTCTCACTCTCTCTCTCTCTCTCTGTCTGTCTCTCTCTCTATCTTTCTCTCACTCACTCACTCACTCAACCAGCCATTTTACGCCTTCTGCACTGACTCTCTCACTCTGTCTCACTCTCTCTCTCTCTCCCTCTGTCTGTCTCTATCTTTCTCTCACTCACTCACTCACAAAACCAACCATTTTGCACCTTCTGCACTGACTTGCAGTCTCTCTCTCTCTCCCTCTCTCTCTCTCACACACACAGACACACACACACACACACACACACACACACAAAACCAACCATTTTATGACTTGCGCAATCTCTCTCACACACACACACTCACACACACACACGCGTACGCATACACACACACACACACACACACACACACACACACCTTCTCTGAGACTCCACACGGTGTTAATTCCATGCTCGTGAATATAGAACAACGACAGATGGAGGTGTGTACACAACTCGCGCGCAGAAACACACCCATGCTAATGCGCGCACTCTGAAACATGCTTACAGTACACTGCGTCTACCTTTGTACACCGGTATGGACACACAAACGTGCATGCAGACCTGTACTTTAGGCCTGTAGGTGATGGGAACAGATAGGGATTAGGAGACTAGGACATGGATGAACTGCACTTGCAGAGTGTGCAGCTCTACCTCAGGTACCTGTCCCTCTGTGTACAGTACATCAGAGAGAGCTGTTTTAATAACGCACACACATTAGTCTGTTGCATTCTGCATCTCTTCTTCAAGGCTGCTTTCATGTGCGTGTTGTGTGTATAGATCTGAAGCATAATTGCCCTAATGAAAATGAGGTGCCAGATGGAAGCAAATCAAGCCTTTTTTCTTTCAAAAAAAAAATCTGCCCTTCTGTTCTGTTCATTATCTGCAGACACTGCTGCACTACTGTGTAGCAGATATCGTCCCTGGGACTCTGCTATCAGAGCTCAACTGCATCGCCGTCCTTAAACACTTATTTGCCTTTTTAGCTGAAAGGTATTTGTTTCAGCTATATGCAGTGACCCCGGGTTTGTGTTCGACCGTGTCTTCACACTAGCGGACCTCACCCTGTTTGTCAGCGTTCCCTACAAAGCGTGCAGTGTGCTGGGAAGCGTTCCTCTTGCTCTGCTACGCCGAGCTGAATCGTAAAAAGACATAGCGTGTCACCCCTTTGTGGGTTTCCGACGGTTCCAACAACGCGCAAAAAGTATCGTGCCATTTCAAACTGTGGACAGGACAATGGAGAGGACAATGGAACGATTGTGACCAGTATAATGGAATAGTTTGGCTTGTGTTGGAACTGGAGAGCATCGCAGACCCGGAGAGGACGGGACGTGTTGTCTGGTAACTCTGGAGAGTATGTTGAACTGTCGAGCGTGTGATTGAGCGTATATACCGGCCGGTCTTCGGCAGCTGGGAAAATAAAGCGGTGCTGTACGAGACTGATTGGAGCCATTACGAGCCCCATCACCCGCTTCCCAAGAAAAGCCCATTTACCTCCTACTGCTGATTGCCCTGGAGCGCAGACGAAGTGCATATGTGTGCAGATGAGGTGTCCCGGGGGCGGTGTGTTGTGGTGTGTTGTGTGTCACCGGTAATACGCAGGCAGAACGAGAACCTCCATCATTGGAGGTGGAAGAAAAGCTGGCTCCGTTCATTAGTGTTGGGGTTGAACTGAGTGAGTTCCCTCACATCCCTCTTGATCATGACACAGAAGAGTGTTTGGGATTTGTTTGGATCTCAGGTAAATTGAGCAGGAGAGGTTCTCCTGGGGCGGGGAGAGACAGCTGGGTTTTCAGTTGGGGAGGAAAGCCCTTTATAGATCTGGCCTTAAAGTGATAGATCACTCTGTTTTTCTTTTCTCCCCCCCCCCCCCCATCATTTCAGGTTTATGTATGTTTTTGATTGGTCCAGACAGTTTTTATGTATACGTCGCATAACTGCACAAACTGCTTTTGGAGCAACTTTAAATGTTACTGACCCCAGATACCCCCATGGCTGGTATTGTCATTATAAAGCCAGCAGGTCATCAGAAATATGTAAATATCTTTAAAATTCATCAGAGTGCACGCATGAATGTCCTGGCCAATGGAAAGCGTCCAGTAAAACTGAAATAAAAATACCATAAATATCCACAGAAAGTGAGCTGTCACTTAAACCTAAATCACGAGGGGCCGGTTTGTCCTACAGATGACTGCAGTGGGAGATTTATTCATCCAACAGCTGGGTCTTCATGGCGCAGGGTGGTTGAATGTGTTTTTCCCTTCATCTACAAATTTAACTTGAGCTGTTGTGGGGAAGCCATCTGATTGGCGGCTATAGATTTATGCTGCCACTATTTGGATGGTTTGTTTGACTATAGTTTGTTAATGTCAGTTAAACCTCTGTTAAGGGGTTGGGTTTTCTGTTATAAGGCCCATCCACACCAAGGACTATGACTATAAAGACAAATCTAAATATGCCATTATAAAAATCGGGTGGATGGCAGAATACACACCACAACTATAACGTCAATGACGTTGACCAACGATGTCCTTGGGATCACCTTTAGAAAACATTTTTTCCGACTGCATGAACAATAGAAACACTGACAGCCAATCAAAATCCATCCAAATTCACAGGGCTTCATGTTAAAAATGCCATAGCCGAGAGAGTATCGGATGCTAACATCGTTATCGTGAGAGCTATCTTTATAGTTCTAGTCCTTGGTGTGGACAGCGTTATGGTTAGAGCCATCTTTATCGTTGTAGATCACGGTGTCCTCTAGGGTCCTCTTCACACTTGTTCCTGTGTTCAATCTGCACTGCATTGTACGTCGCTCTAGATAAGAGCGTCTGCTAAATGCCTTGTAATGTAATGTAAATGGCAGGCATTTATATAGCGCCTTTATCCAAAGCGCTGTACAATCGATGCTTCTCCATTCACCCATTCATACACACACTCACACACCGACGGCGATTGGCTGCCATGCAAGGCGCCGACCAGCTCGTCAGGAGCATTTAGGGGTTAGGTGTCTTGCTCAGGGACACTTCGACACAGCCGGGGCGGGGGATCGAACCGGCAACCCTCCCGACTGCCAGACGACTGCTCTTACTGCCTGAGCCAATGAGACGACTGCTCTTACTGCCTGAGCCAATGAGACGACTGCTCTTACTGCCTGAACCAATGAGCAGACTGCTCTTACTGCCTGAGCCAATGAGACGACTGCTCTTACTGTCTGAGCCATGTCGCCCCACATGTAATGTAATGTAGTGTAATGTAATGGTGTGGACGGGGCTTGAGACGTGGGTGTGATGAGCTGGTGTTTGATGGTCAGGGCAGGCCCCCCGATGTCCTCTCTCCTTCCTTCTGTCCTCTGCTCCTCTGAGGGACAGGTTCAAAGCAGCACGCGCTCCGCGCCGTGTCTCCATAACGCCTGTCCCGTCGTCTCCATCGCCTGCCTCCCTATGGCGTCTTCATCTGCCCCCCCCCCCCCCCCCCAAATCAAAATGGCTCCTCAACAAAGCCTCGTCCCTCGGGGCCAGCCAAGACTCAAAGGAGCGCGGGTCTAAAATCCGCGATTCCGCACCTCCTTCAGGGTAACCCAGACCTCTGTCTGGGGGCCTGTGTGTGGGTTGCGTCTGTCCAGAGGTGCCGTGGCTCTGATTAATGTGCCCGGCTAGCGCCCGGGCACTCATTAGCATTATTGACCAGGAGCAGATGATGAAAGAGGCCGGTGGTATTGTGCGCCGTCCGTTCAGGGCCTGAAATCCGTTATAAACGATTGGGGGGGGAACAGTGGTAGCTCACGTCTAATTGCACCGCATGAATGCCTGGTAGGGTCAGCGGAAGGCGTTTGGGGACAGGCCCGAGTCAGAAATAAGCGTTATTGATGTTTGTGTTTTCAGTAAGAGCCCACAGACCTCTGTAATGGTGGCTGAGCTCCTGGCTTCACCATGGGATTGATCTTTGACACTCTGCTCCTTCAGTCCACGCTTTCAGCATAACAACCATCTCACTGCTATGCACTGACTTGCACGAACCATCGACTTTCTTTCTCTCATTCACTCGCACACACACACACGCACACGCACACATTCGTACGCTCGCACACACACATACGCACACACACTCACACACACTCACACACACACACACTCACACACACTCACACACACTCACACACACTCACACACACACACACACACACACACACATAAACGCATGCACACACACACACACACACACACACACACACACACACCACACACACATATAAACGCATGCACATATGTATGAGCAGAATGGTCCCAGCTGAACTGATTCATTTCCCCAAACAGAAGTGTGCATATCTGTTGTGCTGTGATTACTGTTTCAAAAGGGCTAATTCCTCTAATTAACACTCCGCAGTCACTTAGAGCCGCACATTCTCCTCCCTGCTCACGGTCCCCCGGGGGTCATCAGACCCTTCCCAGGATGCCCTGCGTTCCAAATGCATTGTTTCCAGTAGCACAGGTGTTCGATTCAGCTGAAACAAGGTTTAAGATATCAAACAGAAGGAAGAATATGCATGACCCGCAGACGGACAGACACACACACACACACATGCACGCACACACACACACACGCACGCACTGCATAATCAACCCCGATCCGTTGTCAGTTAAAATGTCTCTGTGGTTCCAGACGAACTTCCTTGTTCCAGACAGGTAAACCAGATGGAGCTCACCCAGCGTTAATATTTACACTTCTCTCAAGGAAAAAAGAAAAAACAGGCTGAACTGGCGGCCAGGAGACAAAGGTAGCAGACAGCAGACAAACCCCCCCTCATCCGCCCCCCCCCCCCCCCCCCCCCCCCTGAGGGTGGTGTGTACGACGCAGCTGAGACCAACAAAATATTAAAGAGCCGGGAGTAAAATCCAGGCTCAGAGCAGGATATCAGCAGCAAGCGGGTTTGACGCCCCCCGACTACGTGTCCCTGGGATTTATTTACACGCCTGTGTTTCTTCTCTGGGTCAGGAAACGGCAGTCAGCAGAGATGATAAACAGCTGCTGTGTTTGACAGACGGGCGTGGAAACGCATCGCCTCGTGCTCTGACTCCGCGGTGAGGCGGGGAAGGCCCTCCATCCTGACGCCAGCCTCCCCCTGTAGTCTCCGTCCTGTAGTCAGACTTTAAATTTTTTTATCTCTCAAGTAGGAAATATTAGCTTGTTTTTAAGTTTTTTAAGTTTGCTTGACAAGTGATGTTTTCTTAGTCCGTTGGCAAATCTTGAAATGAGTCGAACTGCCTTACCTCTTACATTTTTGTCTTAAGTAAAATTAATATGATTTTAAGACTGAAATACTTTGGTTTTTGCAGTGCTGCGGCTAGAAGCAACTTTCACCTCCATTTCCTGCTAAACCCATCTCCACCCCGCTAACACACGCCTGTCCCCACTGACACACGCCTGTCTCCACCCCGCTAACACACGCCTGTCTCCACCCCGCTAACACACGCCTGTCTCCACCCCGCTAACACACGCCTGTCCCCACTAACACACGCCTGTCTCCACCCCGCTGAAGCGCTGACCTAATTGAGCTGTGCTCCTCATAACCTGCGTGTTTCGATGATGCGCTGGTATTTGGACCTCGTGGAAGAGCGTTCCGCTTACCGCTCGGAAGCGTAACCCGGGGGGAACTCCAAAAACATCAAATGCACCACCAGACTAATGGCGAGTAAATTCTGCATTATTCAACGGCATTGCTGTTGAAGCGTTTTTGTCCCGTGGAAAGCCACGCCCATAGAGAGTGCCTGTGACAGCAGGTTTCAGTTGGATACACGTTTGAATTCCCTTCATCGCCCAAATTAGCTCTCTTCCTGACTCACCTCAAACGGAAGGAAGCTGTTCCCTCCGGCAGAAGGGCAGTAGAAGCGGTCGATGAGTTGGTGAGTAACCCCTCCACCCTGCTGTCCCTTCCCTTCGTTTTACGGGGTTCTCCCCAGCGTGTCTCCTGGAAGCCCTCCTTTATTGCGTCTCCGCATTACGACACGTAACGGCCCCTCGCTGCTCCGGAGGTGTGATCCTCGCCCGGGAGGTGTGGAGGCCACCTGGCCAAGGCCGGCCCTGTCGGCCAATCACGCGATCTCCGAAAACCCAGAATCACTCCCTGCTAAATACAGCCAGTGACATTCAGACCGTTTCACTCAGTCAACGGAATTCAAAAATGTCACTTGTCAAGCAAACATCACCTCAATACAAGCTAATATTTTCTAGAGGAAAAAAAGAAGATCTTAAGTCTTATTACAAGACTAAAACGCTCATTCATTTTTTTCAGTGTAGCATTGAACCTAGTTTGTGTGTACAGCACTGTGCTAAAGTCTTAGGCACCTGTATAACATTCTGTACAGATTAGGTTCTTTCAAAAATAATTCAATGAAAGGTCCTAAATAAACGTACTATACATTTTACATTACATTTTAGTAATTTAGTAGAATAGTTAAAAACTGAATCAGATCAATATTTTTTGTGACCACCCTTCGGCGTTAAAACTGCGTCACTTCTCTGAGATAGCCAACGCTGTCCTGCAGTTCTATAAGACAATCAGCAGGGAGGTTGTTCCAAGCATGTTGGAGATGTTGGCCACAGTTCTTCTACAGACTCTGGTTGGATCCTTGCTTCTGATCTTAGACAGCCCTTATGTAAAAAGTAGTCAATTGCTTACAGTGATATGTTACTTTTTAAAATTTAATTCACAAATGTCTCTGCGAAATTAAATCTATTGCAAAATGAATATTTGGAAATCGCAAATGTGTTCTTTTATAAACACACACAATAAAAAAAAACATTCATAATAAAGTATAGGGTGCCTAAGACTTCTGCACAGTACTGTATGTGTGTGTATCTAGAGAATGTTCCTAGTTTTTCCTAGTGTCTCCCTGATTACCATGTCTCATATAGGGACTTGCGCTTGTTAAACTGTGACTGCTACCTGAATGCAGACTTGTGCTTCTGTGCCAACACGTTCCCTGCAGGGACAGCACTCCGTAACAGGCATGATCGCCCAGTCTCACTGGAGGACTTGACATGCAGGGAGACATTGATATGCACAGCGCATTATCCACTTTTATACAACAATGGCTGCATTAGACTGAGGAGTGGCACTCTTTCCTGAACTCTTTTTACGGGAGAGGGAGAGAGGGAGGAGGGAGAGAGAATGATAGGGAGAGAGAATGAGATGGAGAGGGAGAGAAAGAGAGCGAGAGAGGGAGAGAGAGGGAAAGAGTGATCGGGAGAGAGAGAATGAGAGAATGAGATGGAGAGCCAAGGGAGGGAGAGGGAAGCATCAGGAGAGAGGGATTGAGAGGGAGAGAGAGAGGAATAGAGAACCTTTAAAGCCATTAAACTGCTCAGGAAGACTTTTAAAACTTTTACATCCGATGCATCAGGATTCGCACCCATATCATGAGTGACCACAGAGAAAAGAACTGACTGAAATCTGCCCCCACCGCTTAGGTACAGTTACAGTTGCCCAGTAACATAAACAATCACTCACCCTGTAAATGCCTGTGACTAATTCTGCAGAGAGGACAGTTGGACTATCCCCTCAATCAGAAAGGGCACTCAGACTATTCCCTGAGTCAGATTGAGCTCCCAGACTATTCCCTGAGACAGATTGAGCACTCAGACTATTCCCTGAGTCAGATTGAGCTCCCAGACTATTCCCCGAGTCAGATTGAGCTCCCGGGCTACTTCGTCCAAGACTATTCCCTGGGTTACAAAGGACCCTTGCTATTTCCCCTGGGCCAGTTCAGCACACGCAGTAGTTTTTGTTGGAGGAAAGCACACAAGAGAGCCTTTCTTGGTGGTATTAATGCCGTCTGTATTCCAAGACTAATCACTGCGAGTGCCCATTGTAATTAGTTTGATTGGTACTAACATAAACATGCAGCCTGCTTTTAATCCTGTAAAGGGTTCTCTTTCGCTGTTATTGTGTCGGGTGATGTTTTCAAGCACTAAAACTCTGAACTTTGTGTCATCTCCACTGTTTTAAATAGGCATTATTATAACCCATCGCATGCTGAAACGCTCCTTCACTAGTCCTCAGTTAGTGTGGCTTTCTCCATCTTGTTTTAGCATGGCCGACACAAGCTCATAGTCTTTCAGCAACGCAATTATATGCTGCCCTTTAAAGATCTAACCTTCGTAAGTACGCTCGCATATGAAATCACGTCCCAACCGCTTATTTGGGAATATCTGTAAATTAACTCTGCTGTTTAGATAGATATACAGACTCCCTTGCACCGTTTGGCAGCAGCAGGATTTATGACCGGTCTCAGAATTGCATTTCTCTCTGTTGATTTATTATTTTGTATAAGCGTTACTGGGTAAATATCTTTGTAGAGAAGCCCAGAACTTGCATCCTCAGGGAATACTGCATCATCCTCTGTCAGATTCATTCTTTACTTTAAATAAGCAGATAAACATTAAGCCTTTCCCAAGAGTACTTACGTCTGTGGCTAATCTCTATACCACTGTCTTACCCCAGAGAATAAAATATATACTGTATGTTGTGTAACAGTTAGAACCAGCAATGATTAAAACACTAGATTGAGGAGTGGATGGACATATTGCTTTATTTTACTTACCGTAAGACATTTTAATACAGCTTAGGGCAGTCCAAGAATATGGTTTGGGTCAAGTACTGGCAAAAATGAAACTTCCTGAAATATGACAAGATGTCATCTGTAAAGAAGAAGCCAAATTCTTTGCAAATGGCTGAACTTTTCCAGCTCAACAGATCTTTCCTCTTTTCCTGTCTGTGTGTAACTGAGTGATGGTGTGAGGGAGAGGAGTGTATGTACATATGTGGTTGTTTTTGTTTGTGTGTGTGTGTGTGTGTGTGTGTGTGTGTGTGAGTGTGTGTGTGTCTGTCTGTCTGAGTGTGTGTGTGTGTGTGAGAGTGTGTATGTGTGTCTGTGTGTCTGTGCGTGTGTGTGTGTATGTGTGTGTGTGTATGTATGTGCGTGTATATACATATATATATGTATGTGTGTGTGTGTGTGTGGGTGCGTGCGTGTGTGTGTGTGTGTATATGTGTGTGTGTGTGTGTGTGTGAGAGTGTGTGTATGTGTGAGTGTGTGTGTGTGTGTGTGTGTGACTCAGGAACAGGAATCTGGATTGAGCAGCTGCTGCTCCTCAGCACTGCCCCCCCCCCCCCCCCCCCCTCCTCCACTGTCCCACTGTCCCACTGTCCGTCTCCCCTTCTCCTCCCTGTCTGTCAGCCGCCCCCCCCCCTCAGATCGACCCCCCCCCCCCAGACCGCCCCAGCGTTGCACAACTCCTGGTCTTTATTAAAAGCTCTGCCGCTCACTCCCTTTGTCAAACACAGAATGGGCACCACAAATGATCCTTTGATTGCGCTGGGCTGCAGACTGCAGTCGTATCTCGTGTGCTTCACATAGTGTTATTAGGCGTGTTCGTGCTGTCGGGGAAGATAATGTGCCATTGTCTGTATTCTGTGTGTGTGTGTGCGGTGCGGTCCTGCAGTTTGTTTTTACTGACCGTTCAATACTGCCGGTATTGTGTCTTCTAATTAGACCAAGACTAGACATCCCATTTTAGTCCAGACTTGTCCCTTATCCCTGATATATACCCACACACACAGACACACACACACCACGCAGATACACAAACACCACACATATATACACACACCACGCAGATTCACAAACACACAAATACACACATACACACAGATACACACACACCCCGCATACACATACGCACACACGCGCGCGCACACACACACACGCATACACAAACTCACCACACATACACAAATGCACATACACACATACACACACACTGTATATAGCCATTCATGTATTTGTAGATGTGTTCTGTTGACACACAAACAGCATATCTGTCGAATTTCACGTGTGGCTCGGTAAAGAAGGCAGGATCAGTTATGATTCGACAGTTTTAATTGCAGGCAAAGACGGAATAATCTTGCTGGGTTAAGACAGACATTTTAGCTGCTGTAAAACGCTTCGCTATTAGCACTGAAACAGCTGCTCTGTGCAAGAGAAACAAAAGGAAGAGTTCCCCCTCTCTCCTCTCCCCATTTGGCAGCATTGGGAGTGGCGTTGCTCAGAGCTGAGGTGTGTGTGTGTGTGTGTGTGTTCAGAGTGTGTGTTCAGAGTGTGTTGTGAAACGCACCGTCAGCAGTACAGAGCAGTGGGGAATGACCTGTAGCATCTTGGTTAGGGTACTTGACTGGGACTCGGAAGGTTGGTGGTTCAAGCCCCGGTGTAGCCATGATAACATCTGTGCAACTGTTAGGCCCTTGAGCAAGGCCCTTAACCTCGCATTGCTCCAGGGGAGGATTGGTCCCTGCTTAGTCTAATCAATTGTAAATCGCTTTTGATGAAGGCGTGGGCTAAATAACTGTAATTCAACGTCATAAGTGCCAAAGGAACACAGCTACGCTTGGTCTCCCGTGGGTCGCTGGGCATCCTCAGGTAACCTCTGCCGTTGCCTGGGAAACCAGCCGCCTGTCCACTAAAGGGCAGGTTCGGAGCTGAGGTCCAGTTCTGGCCGCCGCGGTCAGAACCCCGTAAAGCGCTCCGCTGGAACGTGTCCGCCCGGACGGCAGAGCCGCGATCCCGAGCTCTCCTCCCGTCTGCCGAGATCCAGGGAACGAGGAGCGATAGGGCAGGAGTGTCTGTAAACATAGCGTATGAATCACGCCACTGCGCATCCCTGCCCCTGTCTGAGTACGGGCTGTGCTGTCAGCTGTGCGGGGGGGGGGGGGGGGGGATTGGGGCTGCCCTGGGCTCAGGTGGGTTTTCCCTCCGGGACAGACGGAGTTCTGCGGTTCCTGTTTGTCTCGCTCACATTTGTCAATGAGATCTTTACATGAGATCATTCGCTCCATTTGCATTTTTCTTGGACTCGAGCTTAAAGACAAAAACAAAAAAAAAACACAGCTTTTCTAGTCTCGCATGAAGACAGAGGTCGACCCTTTTTCCTGGTTCCTTTTTTCGGATAACGTCGAAAAACCCACCCCCCAAGTGATGGCAGCTGCAGCGTGTCGTGTTACTGAAAAAACTCCGTTCTTTCTTCCCCTCCGTCGTCAGTTCATGCCTCTCCTGAATTTTCGGAGCTTACAGAAAAACTATATGGATTCTGCCTGAGGTGATAATACCACGTTATGTAATTTGATGTGCCTGTGACCTTCGACCTGTGGCAGTGGCTCAGCCCGTGATTGGCTCATTCAGTCCCTCGCCTGTCTGAGCTGTCACGCATGTGACTGCAGTGGACCAATCAAGTGGCCCAGCTGGGGACCTAGCGCTGATAGTGGGAGAGCAGAGGATTCAGGTTATTACACACGAGTAGGGCAGCATGTAGCCTATTGGCTAAGGTGCATGTAGCCTATTGGCTAAGGTGCATGTAACCAAGTGGCTAAGGTGCGTGTAGCCCTGTGGCTAAGGTGCCTAGTGGCTAAGGTGCATGTAGCCTAGTGGCTAAGCTGCTTGACTGGGACCTGGAAGTTTGGTGGTTCAAGCCCCGGTGTAGCCACAATAAGATCCACACAGCCGTTGGGCCCTTGAGCAAGGCCCTTAACCCCGCATTGCTCCAGGGGGTGTTGTCGTCCCCCTGCTTAGTCAAATCAACTGCAATCTGCTTTGGATAGACGCATGAGCTGAATAGCTGTGGTGTAAAGTAATGAGTCAGTGTGAAGCCCCACCCTTGCTCTCATGGGGACCGGGCTGCCATCGGTTAGCTGTCACCCGTTGGACAGGTCTGGCAGGGTGACGGTCCTCCGGTAATGGAGATTAATGGTCTCGCCGCGGTTTGTGGTGACAGACGTGGACACCCAGCCCATCTGCTCCCGGACAGGAAGCAGGACTGCCTCGGGTCCTGTCTGCCTGAGAGACGGCCGTCTACAGAACTGCCTGCTGCGGGGATGGAGCTGTGGCCCTCTGGGAGCCTGGGACATGTCTCTTATGCGCCGTTCACATGTTGACGGTAGAAAACCTGTCACGCCGTGCGTTAATGCAGATCAGGTGATGACCACAGCTGTGTGCACTACAGAACAAGGCGGTAAACGTAAACGTCATGTAAACGTTGCCATGGTGATTTTTTGGTGGGTCAGTTTTATTATTTTGAAAAGGTTTGGTGCGGCACAAGCATGATTGGGGAAGTGCAGGAATCGTTGTCTCATTAGTTTACCGTTCCCTGCGCTGGCACACAGACAGGATGGGATAGTTAAAACACACGGCGATTTCATGTTGCTTCTAAAAAACATCATCCGGTTTGTCCCTCCGCTATGGAACGACAGTAAAAGCTGGGGAGATTGTGCTGTTGGAGGAAGGTTCTGTCGGAGGCTGCAGTGTGTTGGAGGAGGCAGAGCTTTCCGTCACCATCTCACTGAAACACGTCACGTATCAGGCCTGCGTACGACTGCGTACCACTGACTTGTGACCGCACCGTGTGTTTCTGATGGGAGAAATCACTTCAGGATTCAAGGAGTGGGTGGTGTTTCAGTGATTGCTGCTGTCAATCAGTTGTTCCTTCCGCACGACCTGAACCCATAAAATACATTGTTGTCCACAATGGAGAGCTGTGATTGGTCCAGAGCAGAGCCGACCGAGAGCTGTGGTTGGTTCAGAGCAGAGCCGACGGAGAGCTGTGATTGGTTCAGAGCAGAGCCGACGGAGAGCTGTGATTGGTCCAGAGCAGAGCCGACCGAGAGCTGTGGTTGGTTCAGAGCAGAATGTTGATGGTTGATGGACCCATTAATGACACATGACAGCTACACAACACATTGGGGGTGGTGAAAAATTGCATTACGTTATGGTCATTAAGCAGACGCTTGTATCCGATGTTAGAGAAACATAACTACAGTCATCTGATTAACACAGTGCCAGACCAAACCAGGGAGTAAAGCTGCACTGCATTTTACTACAGTACCAGTGCAAGTCACCCATATTAACCAAGAACCAAAATACAAATTCTGAGTATAGATTACGTCCTTCACAAACTCTTGAGACGAGAAAGCGAAAAACATGAGAACGTGGGTTTAGCCTCTTAGCCCCGGAAACCCCTGCTTTCACTTCTGCTGTGAACCAGCTTGTAAGTGTTTAAAAAAGATTTGAAAAGTAAAAGATTAAATCCGTTTTTCATCCCGCTCTGTGGCACACGCGGGCTGCTGGCAGACGGCGCGGTGTAGGTCGTACACGGCGTGCCGTTGGAGATAGAGACGGTTCCCGTCGAGGGCTGCCATGAGTCAACCTGAATCCTCCCGAGCTGCCCGCTCTCTGGCCGTTCCCAGCATGCACCGCTCTCCTGCGCCCTCCCCCGGGGGTAGGTCACGAGTCGCTGGCGCGTCTGGTGCGGAAACTTCCGGAAGGTGTTCTCCGGGACCGGGACCGCTGCACTCGCGCGGACCGAACGGCGGAATGGGCGCTCCCGTTACGGTAACCGGGTCGGACGAGGTCGCTCGGTGGAACGACGCGCTGATTCGCTCCGGTGCGCGAGGCGGTCGGAGTGCCGGTCGTCTTAATTGCTCTCACACCGTCCCTGATTGAATTACCCAGCACAGCCTGGATCCCGCATGTCATTTTCAGGGACGATTATGGTCTGCCAAAAGGGGAAATGGTCCCTGCTGGTTTTGTGTGGGGGGGGGGGGGCATGAACAGGTGAACTTGCCTTTGTGTTGCCATTGCAGTGATTTTTGTTGCAGGGTGAGGTCAGGTATGGATTTGTTATGGAGAGAATATGGATGTGTTGTGCAGAGAATATGGATGTGTTATGGAGAGGATATGGATGTGTTGTGCAGAGAATATGGATGTGTTATGGAGAGGATATGGATGTGTTGTGCAGAGAATATGGATGTGTTGTGCAGAGAATATGGATGTGTTGTGCAGAGAATATGGATGTGTTATGGAGAGGATATGGATGTGTTATGGAGAGAGAATATGGATGTGTTATGGAGAGAGAATATGGATGTGTTATGGAGAGGATATGGATGTGTTATGGAGAGAGAATATGGATGTGTTATGGAGAGGATATGGATGTGTTGTGCAGAGAATATGGATGTGTTGTGCAGAGAATATGGATGTGTTGTGCAGAGAATATGGATGTGTTGTGCAGAGAATATGGATGTGTTGTGCAGAGAATATGGATGTGTTATGGAGAGGGTATGGATGTGTTGTGCAGAGAATATGGATGTGTTATGGAGACTAATACTGTCCAGGGCACTGGAATTTACTCTTAATTGACTCCCTAAGCTAAGACAAACTTACTGAACCATTCAGGTGAGGTGCGATATTGACCTCCAGCATAAAGTAACTGGACCCCAACTAAGATTTGAACCAGCAGCCATTCGGTTGTGAGTCCCTGCTGTAGGGCCACAGCGCCTCATACGGCCGCTGGCACTGGCTGTTTTCCCCGTTCCTCGCCCGTGACAGATTCTTAATCGTGACGCTCCGGGGAGACGATCCTCCACGGACCCCAGGGAGGATCCTCACTTGCCCTCTCTCCTGCGGAGGAGCGCGGGGCGGGGGACGGAGACGGATGCCGTGTTATTGTTAGCTGTCACCTCCACAGAGCCTCTACAGGCCTTCACAGAACCTCCCTCTTCCTCTGTCTGTTCTCTTGTTCTGCTGCCTTCACAGAACCTCCCTCTTCCTCTGTCTGTTCTCTTGTTCTGCTGCCTTCACAGAACCTCCCTCTTCCTCTGTCTGTTCTCTCGTTCTGCTGCCTTCACAGAACCTCCCTCTTCCTCTGTCTGTTCTCTCGTTCTGCTGCCTTCACAGAACCTCCCTCTTCCTCTGTCTGTTCTCTTGTTCTGCTGCCTTCACAGAACCTCCCTCTTCCTCTGTCTGTTCTCTTGTTCTGCTGCCTTCACAGAACCTCCCTCTTCCTCTGTCTGTTCTCTTGCACCGTCTCCAGCCCTGTGGCTATAATACTCTCAGAGGAATACGAGCACACACGTACGCACGATCTGACACGGTCGTACACACACGCATGTCCTGTCCACAGGCATTTACAACCGTAAACTCACACACCATGCTGCCTGTGTGGGGTGTGTTTGTGTATGTGTGTGTGGGTGTGGGGTGCACATACACACACACACACACACACAAACACATACACACTCTGCACGGTCTACACACTCTACACGCCCTACACACACACACACACACACACACACACACACACACACACACATACATGCACACAATCCCTGCTCCTGCCATCACTCCTACGATGAGTACAGCTGGAGGATCTATTCTCACTGTCTGCAACGCTGGAGAGAGAGAGAGAGAGAGAGAGAGAGAGAGAGAGAGAGAGAGAGAGAGAGAGAGAGAGAGAGAGAGAGAGAGAGAGAGAGAGAGAGAGAGAGAGAGAGAGAGAGAGAGAGAGAGAGAGAGAGAGAGAGAGAGAGAGGGGCTGAGAGTGGCAGAGAGAGAAAGAGTGAGAGAAACAGATAGAGGCAGAGATGAAGAGCGATAGATGTTTCAATACTTTTTTTTTAAGGTCTCCTTTTTTGCACAGAACAAGAAAGAAAAAATAAATTATTTCTTGTTCTGTGTTCACAATAGCAGAATACACACACACATACACACAGAAAAAATACAATAAATCACAGAGAACATCATTGCAAGAAACCTGAAAACAACTACCAGTGACACAACTACACGATCACAAATCACAATCACAAAATAAACCAAAAAACAACCACAGTTACAGAAGATAGTCCTTAGTCATACTTTAAAAAAAGAGGGAGTTGAAGAGGGAGGGAGGGTGAAAGAGAGTGAAAGAGAGAGTGAAAGAGAGAGTGAAAGAGAGAGAGAGCGAGAAAGACAGCTTCGGCTCTGGTCTTTCTGAAAAGCCCATAACTTTATCAGCACCTCCGTGGGGAAAAGGGACGTGTACGTAGACCAGTCCATTAAAGGGGCTTTAAAGCCAGGTCTAGCCACAACATACAGTCCTGTATGTCACCCGGAGTGAAGTGTTTTGGAAACTGTTGGACATTGAGTACATTATCTGGAGTAAAACCTTTAAACAGAGTTCTGGCACCAACACATATTTCCACTTTTGCTGGTGAGTTAAATTAGTTTTATTAAGGAAGACCTGCTGTCCATTTGTAGTTCAGATCTGCACCTTTAATGGGTATGCCTATCTAGTACCAAGAAGGCCCCCTTTTACCCCCAGAGCACACTCCCAGGAATAAAGGTACGAAAAGTGCTTTAAAGGGTACAAATGCTTGTCTCTACTCTATAGGTATAGGACATTTAACCCCTAGCCAGCAATATAAAATTGATTTGTACCTTTTTTGCTTGTAAAAAAATACTCATTTGTGCCGAAAGAGAACATTACAGTGCTGTCCAGGGTACAAAATTTGATCCTTGAAGAACAAATTGTACCTCCGCTGTCACTTCATTTGGGAGAGTGCAGATATGATAAATATTTGTGAGAGTTTTGATTCTCGAGCGGCGTTCTGACTGTGAGCCGTGGAGTGATTCATGGAGCTCCCTGATAAATATGCCAGCGGCAGATTCTGAGCTGATTTTACAAACAGGCCGCTCAGGGGGGACAAAAACTGTAGAAAAATATGAAACGAGAAAAGGCAGAGTTTTTCCCGAATCCCACAAAACCGATCTGACTCCAACTCGGGTAGGCAAGGCACTTTGAGAGAAATGGAGAAATGCGCGGTGGGGATTTATGTGAAATGGCGCAGCTGAGGCGCTGTTACTCGTCAGTAGCAATGGACTCTTGAGGCGATTCAGCTGTGTGTGGATTTCACTCATTCAGTTGCGGTTCATTTTTCTTTCATAAATGGCTTACTAAATCCACGAGGGTGGCGTATTTGTGGCGTATACAATACCCCGAACATTTTCTTTTTCCCCCTCAGGAATTTCTGGGTGACGAACTCCGTTTCTGTGCAGAAGTCACGGCGTGTCAGTGTGTGGCATGAGATTAACTGACGCTGAAAACACATGTATCTCACGCTTTCAACAGCTGCCAGGCGGCGGTTTAAATCTCTGTGAAATGATTCGCCGGGTTTTCAGCCAGCGCACGGACCCTCCAGCCTGCTCTGTCTCCTCTCGCTAAAACTGTCCAATAGAAATAGTCATAATTTGTTATTTAGCTGATGCTTTTATCCAAAGAGACTTACAGTTGATTAGACTGAGCAGGGGACAATCCTCCCTTGGAGCAATGCAGGGTTAAGGGCCTTGCTCAAGGGCCCATGCGCTGTGCAGATCTTATCGTGGCTACACTGGAGCTTGAACCACCAACCTTACGGGTCTCAGTCAAAGTCCATTTGATGGCTAGTGAGGCAGAGGGTCTAACATGGATGCCACCTTTCTTTCGGGTGAGCCAAAGTGTTACTCAGTCTTACTTCCCAGTTCTGATGGAGCCATCTGGAAGTGAGTTGAGAGGTCGTGTACACCCATTGAACACAAGGCAGGCCTTTTCATATCCTACACCCCCATCACCACCCCATCCCTCCCACACCCTGTACCCCCCCCCCCCCCCCATCCCTCTCACCCTGTAACCCCCACCCCAATGCAACATCCTGGGTCCTGTTTCCAAGATCCACAACCCCTGGAGTTCCCCTTGCGCAGTGGCCTTGGAGCGGGTTTGAGTAACGCGTGTCTGTTTGAACAGATAAACACACTGCTGGAAAATGTGCACAATGAGTTCACCTCTTCTCATTCATTCTCACACACATTCATTCTCTCGTTCTCACTCTCCTTCCTTCCCTCACCCACCCTCTCTCCCTCTCTCTTCTTTCCAGGGAAGTCTCTCACCCCCCCCCCACCCCCCCCACCCCTACACCCCCACACACACACACCCCCGGTCCCGTCTCACTGAGCTGTGTCCCACACCTCGTTGAGTAACTCTGGAGTTTAATTCGCCGTGAGATGAAAATGTGTGTTGCCGCTCAGATTCCTGCTAGCGCAGAGCCCCCGTTCTGGCATTAATCTTGCAGGGAAAGGAACACGCCAAGGCTAATATTTTCAGAGTGTTTAAGAGCGGAGCAGGACTGGAGCCCGTGTGGCTGTGTGAGTGTCTCCTGCTTCTCGTTTCCACCGTCTTCAGAGTGGCCTTCGCCCCTGCGCTCAGATTATCTGCCCGGGAACCGGAGAGCGTTCCGGCTCTGTGAGAACATACAGTATTGTATGAACACGGGGGAATGTGTGTGGCTGGACTCATCAAGTGTACTGTACTTGCTGTATACATGGAAATTGGCACAGGATAAATTCCGCACAGATATTAGGAAGTATTGTTTCACACAGAGAGTGGTCACTGTGTGGAAGAGCTTGCCAGAACATGTGGTGGAGGCAGAAACACGGGGGGGTTTTCAAGACCAGGCTTGATACGGTGATACTATTTAGCTTCTAGGCCAACTTAGCAGCAGGTACACTTAGTGGGAGGAAAAGATGAGCATTGCTGGGCTGAATGGCCTGCTCTTGCCATTGCAACTATTCACTATTGCAGGGCATTCTTGCAAAAGAGAACATGTTCTCAATGAACCTCCCCTGGTTAAATAACGGATTAAAAATAATAATAATCATAATTATCATTGTCATTGTCATTACCATTACCACTGGCTGTACTGTGTAGTAAATACCTAATACCTTATTTTTATTAAAATACTATGACTGTCGGAATATTTGTTTAATGTGAAATGTCATCAAACAATTTTCTTTGACTCAATCTGTTTATTTGCTTTCCACATATACAATTGTTAATTAAATTTGTTCTCTGAAAAATGTGTGTATGGGGTAAGCAGGAGGGCTTGTGTAAACAGCAGGATTTCTGGAGGAGGTGAATCGCTTGCGGAGTATTGAAACAAACACGGGATTAGACACTCGAATGTGGATAAACAGCCGTGTGTGTGTGTGTGTGTGTGTTTGAGTCCCATATCGGACTCAGCGAATCACTCGAATTACCGGTCTAAATGTCTCGCCTTATATTTTGGCGTTGTGTAAAAATGCAAATCATGACCGTTTGCCCTGTGTTTGTGTGCAAATAAATAATTGGAGATCTCTCGCCTTGGTGTGGAGTTTCTTGGCGTGGTAATGACATAAACTGAAGTCGGGGGAAAAGGGCGAATCCTCGTGCTAGCCGGCGTGACGCCTCTGCCTGCGTTCTTTCACGCGGTGTAAATGCCGTAGTGCGTCAAGCTCCTCTCCGCTCCTCTCTGTTCCTCTCTGCTCCTCTCTGCTCCTCTCCGCTCTTCTCTGTTCCTCTCTGCTCCTCTCCACTCCTCTCTGCTCCTCTCCGCTCCTCTCTGCTCCTCTCTGCTCCTCTCCGCTTGACATCGTGTCCGCCGCCGCCGCTGCCCCTGAGAATTCTGGGACGCGGTCCAGAGCGGTGGAGGAGCGATGGAGGGTAGCCGAGGTGAGGCTGGGACGGAGCGCGAGGCGACGCCGTTCCCCGCGCACGTGTAAACAGAACCACTCGCTCCGGTCCTGCCGCGCCAGAGCTGCCTCTTCAGGGGGCGTGACATCCGTCTAATTACTCCCCCCTCCTCCGCCCAATAAGGGCTTTCTCTCTGCTCGTCGGGAGACGATTCCAGGGCAGTTCATGTGCCTCTCGGAGGCTTACTGGAAGCGGACCAAAACTAAAATAACATAAATTACATTTTTCTGACTAAAATACGTTCGCAGAGTACTAAGCATACAAGATTTAATTTGTTTCTACCATGCTTGTAGACCCTCCTGTCCAGTGCACAGTGTGCGTAGTGTACAGTTTAACGTATCCTGCTGTGCAGTAAGATTTTTAACTGCCGTTCTGTGCACTCTCTCTCAAGTGCCCCACTTGGGAATGCGAAACCATGGTTACGATGGGATGGAAGTTGCGCGCGGTTGCAGTCGGTGGAGTTGGGCTGCTGTGCAGCACGTAGCGATGCGTCAGATCCTGAGGTCCGTTAAAGACTGGCCACATTGTGCCTGACGGTCCACTGGGTTCATGTTAATTGGCTACTAAATTGTTCTCTCCCTCTCCATCTCAGCTGATGTGTGGTGAGCATTTGGGTGCAAAATGGCTGCTGTTGCATCACCATTGGTGGTGGTGATGTGTTCTGTGGGGTTTGATTGGTGATGTATTCTGTGGGGTTTGATGGGTGATGTAGCCTGTGGGGTTTGATGGGTGATGTATCCTGTGGGGTTTGATGGGTGATGTATTCTGTGGGGTTTGATGGTTGCTGTATTCTCCTGTGGGGTTTGATCGATGGGGTTTGGATGATGTGTTCTGTGGGGTTTGATGGGTGATGTGTTCGGTGGGGTTTGATGGGCGATGTGTTCTGTGGGGTTTGATGGATGATGTGTTCTGTGGGGTTTGATCGATGGAGTTTGATCAGTGATGTATTCTGTGGGGTTTGATGGGTGATGTGTTCTGTGGGGTTTGATGGGTGATGTATTCTGTGGGGATTGATAGTTGCTGTGTTCTCCTGGTTTCAGCCTGCCCGTCTGGCTCCTTCAAGCCGTCCCAGGGGGACCAGCCCTGCCTGCCGTGCCCCATCAACAGCCGCACCACCAGCGACGGAGCCACCAGCTGCGTGTGCCGCGGGGGCTACTACCGCACCGACACCGACCCCTTCCAGATGCCCTGCACCAGTGCGTACCCCCGCCGCCACGGCAACACTCCTCCTTTATTTATTTTTTTATTTGTTTACCAGGGACGGTGCACATTCATCAACATTTTCAGTTTCCACATCAATGTGCCAGAGTTGGCTAATGAGCTCATTTTCATCTGTAGTCCCTGGGCAGGTTGTTGTTGTAAATTAGTGGCCTGAGGTTATCAATACAATGCCAGGGCAGGTTCTACCCAGCAACCTAATAGGGAGGAGCGTGATTTGTTGGTAAAATATATTAATTTTACACCAGCAAATTAAATGTTTGTCTGGTCCTGGCTGGTTACAGTATGCATGTCCTGTTTCAGAAATAAGCGTATGAAAAGTGCCTAAAAAGGTACAAATGCTTATCACTGGGGCGGTACCCTATGTGTACCCAAAACTTTTTTAAATACGTGTATGCTTTTGCTTGTATGCATTTGCCAAATTACAAAAGAGGAAAGCCAGAAATTGTATTCAGCTGTAGTGAAATTCAGCTGTAGTGTGTTTCAAAGGTATATTTTTTGAGTAAGGGTGCAGTTACCCACCCCTGGATAACTTTTTGTTTCTGTGAGATCTTGTTTAAGCGTGTGTTTACACGTATGTGTTTTCCGTGTGTGTTTATGTGTGTATTTACATGTGTTTACGCGCATGTTTATTTGTGTGTCTGTTTATGTGTGTATTTACATGTGTCTTTACGTGTGTATTTACGCGTGTGTGTTTACGTGTGTTTCTACGTGTGTGTTTACATGTGTTTGTACGCGTGTATTTACATGTGTTTACACGCGTGTTTATGCGTGTGTTTCTGCGTGTGTGTTTACGTGTGTGTTTACGTGTGTTTCTACGTGTGTTTGTACGTGTGTGTTTACGTGTGTGTTTACGTGTGTTTATGCGTGTGTTTGTACGTGTGTTTACGTGTGTTTGTACGTGTGTGTTTACGTGTGTATTAATGTGTGTTTGTGCGTGTGTGTTTACGTGTGTTTCTCTGGCAGCGATCCCGTCTGCCCCGCAGCGCGTGATCTCCACCGTGAACGAGACGTCTCTGATGCTGGAGTGGGCGTCTCCACGGGAGACGGGCGGGCGGGAGGACGTGGTGTACAACATCATCTGCAAGAGCTGCGGGGCGGGGCGGGGGGGCTGCACGCGCTGTGGGGACAACGTGCAGTTCCTCCCGCGCCAGCTGGGCCTCGCCGAGCCACGCGTGTACATCAGCGAGCTGCTCGCCCACACGCAGTACACCTTCGAGATCCAGGCCGTCAACGGCGTGTCCGACCAGAGCCCCCACTCCCCACACTTCTCCCCCGTCAACATCACCACCAACCAGGCCGGTGAGTGGGGCCCAGGGGAGAGGGCGGGTTTGGAGATAAGCGGCCTGTGCATTTCCCCTTTCATTTGGTGTGTCCCCCTCAGATGGATGGTGTGGTCAGTGCCTAGTACTGACTCTGTGTACATAACGTGTGGGTGTGTGGGTGTGTGTGTGTGTGTGAGTGTGTGAGTGTGTGTGGGTGTGTGGGTGTGTGTGTGTGTGTGAGTGTGTGAGTGTGTGTGGGTGTGTGGGTGTGTGTGCGTGTGTGTCTGGCAGGCCTGTTTCAAGCTATTTTACTGTTAGTTGTTAAAAAGGCAGAACTAACTGGCGACATTAGCTCGGGAGGTAAGAGCGGTCATCTGGCAGTTGGGGAGATCCCCCGCCCCGGGTGTGTGGAAGTGTCCCTGAGCAATATACCTAACCCAAATGCTCCCGATGAGCTGACTGGTGCCTTGCTTTTCAACCTTTTGCCATTGTGTGTGTGTGTGTGTGTGTGTGTGTGTGTGAATGAGAAGCATTCATTGCAGCCCTAGTTGTTGAAAAAAGGCACAATATAAATACAGCCCATTTGCCATGATAACAATTACTTGTCAGGGATATTTTTAGGAGAAATCAATCAGGCGGTTTTTTAGATGACTACTCAGATGACCATTATTTTCCTCTGGAAGAAAACCCTATTATTATTATTATTGTTCATTTTCTGTGGAACCGTCAGTGCTGTCTGCAGATCTGCAGCTTCACAGTGTCCTGCAGCTGAATTAGGCTGTGCTGTGTTTTGGCAGACACTCTTATCCAGAGCGACGTACAGTTGATCAGACTAAGCAGGAGACAATCCTCCCCTGGAGCAATGTGCCTTGCTCAAGGGCCCAACAGCTGTGCGTCAGGGCCATGTGGCTCCCAGTCATGTCCCTTAACCACTACACTACAGGCCGCCCTATTAGGGCTGTTTGGCTGTGTTCACAGATCCACGTATCACAGCGCTGTGCTCTGTAGCTGTATTAGAGTTTGGCGGTGCTGTGTTCACATATTCCTGTCTCGCAGCGCTGAGCTCTGTTTGGCTGTGCTGTGTTCACAGTGTCGCAGCGCTGTGCTCTGATTGGCTGTGCTGTGTTCACAGTGTCGCAGCGCTGCGCTCTGGTTGGCTGTGCTGTCTTCAGTGTCGCAGCGCTGAGCGCTGTTTGGCTGTGCTGTATTCACAGTGTTGCAGCGCTGCACCCTGTTTGGCTGTGCTGTATTCACAGTGTTGCAGCGCTGCGCTCTGATTGGCTGTGCTGTCTTCAGTGTCGCAGCGCTGAGCGCTGTTTGGCTGTGCTGTATTCACAGTGTCGCAGCGCTGTGCTCTGATTGGCTGTGCTGTATTCACAGTGTCGCAGCGCTGAGCTCTGATTGGCTGTGCTGTGTTCACAGTGTCGCAGCGCTGCGCTCTGATTGGCTGTGCTATCTTCACAGTGTCGCAGCGCTGCGCTCTGATTGGCTGTGCTGTGTTCACAGACTCCCGTCTCGCAGCGCTGCGCTCTGTCGCTGCCTCCGTGGCGTTATTGAACGTGGCAGACGGACGGTATTAAACGCAGGGCCCTCCTGCTCCCCGCGCTCCCACAGGAGACCCTCGCCGCTCCGGTCAGCACTGACCCGAGGAAATGGCTTTTCAGAAACACCAGATAATGAAATGAAAATTTTTCCAATAAAGCTTCTTTTTTTTCTTTTTTTGTGGGTAGAGTGGATGAAGGCGAGCAGTGTTTATGTCACGTCTGGGGCTGATCTGCACCCGGCCTTGACGCGTTCTCTCCCTGCTTATAATGTCGCAGTGGGAATTTCTCTGTCTCTCTCTCTCTGTCTCTCCTTTTCTGTCTCTCTCTCTGTCTCTCCTCTTCTCTCTCCCTCTCTCTGTCTCTCCTCTTCTCTCTCTCCCTCTCTATCTCTCCCATCACTGCTCCTCATCTCTCTCTCCTTCTCTCTCCCTCCCTTTCTCTGTCTCTCCTCTTCTCTCTCTCCCTCTCCCCTCTCTCTCTCCTTCTCTCCCTCCCCTCCTTTCTCGTTCACTCTGCTGGTTGATGCCACAGTTTCTCTCATTAGTTCTGGCAGCTGTGAAAATCCAATTAGCCCTGAATATTTCTGCAACACATTTAACACACTGGTAAGCATGCTGGCACACTGTCACACTGATGTGCACGAACACATACGCGCACACGCACTCACACACACGTAAACACACACACACACACACAGACACATAGGCTCATATACACACACACACACACACACACATAAAATCTAACGAAGGGTAAGACCTTGACATTTAAGCATCATTTCATTAATCTCATTGCGGTTTTATCTTTTCCCAGGGGGAGGTCTTCACTAGCATAGCTGTTTTTGATGAGAGTATTTACAGCAGACAAGCAGGAAGATATGGATGCAGAAAGTGGTCAACATGTAAAAATTCAGTAGAAAATTGCTGTTTTCATCTCGTAGTCATTATTTCTTTGCATGAATAAACCCAGGTTTTGACAAAAGGCTGCTAAAAGACGTATCAAAATGTCTGAGAGTGGCACGAAGCCCATTTCATGCCTTTGAATTAAATCGGTTCCAAGCGAAAGTGATAAATGAAGCCGCAGACCAGCTCCTGCACTGAAAACCTCAGAGCCTATTCCGCTATCCCAGAATCCCCTAGGGCCTGCACTAATGAAGGCCTGACTGCTCTGCCAATAGCTGAGGTAATATTTACCCAGACCTGCGCGATGCGGCTCTTTTATTACCGCAGTTTTACTGCTCATGTCCTTCCTGCGCTGTGTTTTATTGGCCTTGTTGTTAAGTACCGTAATGGACCAAACATGCATTCAGTGCTCTGCTTTCCCTCTTCCTCAAGTATTGGCATCTGTTTAGAGAATGCGTCAGTTTTTCTTTGTGCGTTCGTGTGTGTGTATGTGTGTGTGTGCGCGCATGTGTTTTTCTTTTTGTGTGTGTGTGTCTGTGTGTGTGTGCGCGCATGTGTGGCCGTGTGTGTGGCCGCCGTGTGTGTGTGTGTGTGTGTGTTTAGGCATGCATGTGTGTGTGTGTGTGGGTCTGCGTGTTCTGCTCTTTGTCTGTAACCATTTTTATTGGAACCGTCCGGGATAACGAAGGCCTTGGAGTCTAATAAAGCATTCTAATGAGGTATCCCCCCCCCCCCCCCACTGTTCCTCACTCAACAGACTGGGCCTGTCATTCAGGGAGGGGGGCCTGCCCTCTCTCTGCTGATCTGGTGGGGGGGGCCCTCCTGTTGCCCAGTGTGGGGCGGGAGGGTGTCTGTGAGTCAGGCAGGGTGGGCGTGATTCAGCAGGTCTGTAGAGCAGAGGGGTCAGGCAGGGTGGGCGTGATTCAGCAGGTCTGTAGAGCAGAGAGGTCATGAAAACAAAGTGCCTGCTGTAATTAACCAGGGGATCTGTTTCCTGTGTGTTTATGATGTCATTCCTCAGGTGTGTGTTTGTGTGTGTTTGTGTGTGTATGTGTGCGCGCGCATGCATGCGTGTGTGAGTGTCTGCGTTTGTGTGTGTTCGCATGCATGCGTGTGTGAATGTCTGCGTTTGTGTGTGTTCGCATGCATGCGCGCGTGAGTGTTTGTGTGTCCTTTCCCGTGTGCATGCGTTTTAAAAGTCTCCCCTGTGTGAGTCAGTGTTTGCGGCTTGCTCAGTCAGAGTTTCGGTTTCCCCCGTTTCTGGAACACACGTGCGGTAATGTAGCGCAGCTCAACACTGCCTGATTATTAATGAGAACAACCTTGCCGCTGTGTTCAGTTAATACCTGCGCCGTTCTCCGATGGTCACCGTGGAGACACGCTGGTGGTAACCGAGTTTGAAACAAGAACGTGTGCATTGTGTTCAGTAATGAAAACCCGGTGTGTGCGTCCGTTCATTCCCGGTAGGAATGCCTCATTTATCAGCCGTTCCCCATCCCTGGAAACCAGACACAGCCCTGCGCTGCCACGTAATCGTCTCCTGGTGAAGAGGAGGAGATCTTCAGCGCTTTCACAAGCGGCAGGCAACAGGCTATTGTCCCGATCTGCGATGAGTAATTCTCTGATGGAGGAGAATGATTAATTTGTTTCTGCTGCGCTGACATGTAATTAGTGAAGTGCTCTGACACTTGGCCTTGTTATTACCCCCGTGTGGGGGTGTGGGAGGGGTAATTAGAGAAAAGTTCATGCGGGGAAGATGAGAGGTGAGATTAGCCTTTAGGCAGTGGGTCCTCTGGGGACACTCCACACTCTGAGTGTGTGTAAAAGAGAGTGTGTGTGTGTGTGTGTGCGTGTGAGAGAGAGACCCCTACCTGCATGACAAAGCAAATTATGCAAAGAAGCAGCCAATTACACTGCTGCTTGTATCCGTCTCGACGACGTGCACGAAAATAAAAACAAAAAACCTCGAGTGATGGGTCTTTGGCAGTTCAGAGCTCTCGACGAGGATGGTGCCAAGAGAACAAACGTTGACAATAATTTGTTCTAATACACTTTAAGCAATGTAATATTTGTTCTTTCCTTTAAAAAATAAATAAATAAATAAATCCCAGTAGCTAATGAGCCAGCTAGCATTGTTAGATGTTAGTCACGTCCATTTGTATTAAAACAGTGGTGGTAAACTACTGTAAATGTTCATTTGAAATCTTTCAGCAGCAACTGATTGCTGCAAACATAGTTTGGTGGGAACGTTGAACACACGTCTGGCCTTAACCTTGTCACTACCCCTGGGTTAGCATGTGCCAATCCTTCTTAAGCAGGTCTCCGACCCAATTCAGGCTCTCATACAACATTGGCTCAGGCAGTAAGAGCAGTCGTCTCATTGGCTCAGGCAGTAAGAGCAGTCGTCTGGCAATCGGAGGGTTGCCAGTTCAATCCCGCCCTGGGTGTGTCAAAGTGTCCCTGAGTAAGACACCTAACCCCTAAATGCTCCTGACGAGCTGGTCGGCGCCTTGCATGGCAGCCAATCGCTGTTGGTGTGTGAGTGTGTGAGTGTGTGAGTCTGTGAGTGTGTGTATGAATGGGTTAATGAGAAGCATCAATTGTACAGCGCTTTGGATAAAGGCGCTACATAAATGCCAACCATTTACCATTTACAACACACAGTTCTCTCTGGAATTTTTCACCGGGAGCGGGGAAAGGTCTTTCCTCCGCGATGACGGCGCTCCGTCTGAAATCTTTATTCGCAAAGGCTTTGGGAGACGGCCTTGGAGTCGGTGTGGAATTACACGGAGTCGCGATGTAAACTCACACCGGGAAACCAGTGCTCCAAGCCTGTCACACCCCGTTCCCCGCGGGGGGAGAATTAGCCTTAAATACACACACGGCAGAAAGCTGTGTTTCCCAGATAATGACACTCTCCTCCCTGACACTAATGAACAGCGTTTGAATATGGAAATGAAAAACACGCCAGACATATCCCGTCATTACAGTTCAGTGCCGTAACACACCAGGGAGACTTCCGTTAAAGCATTAAAAGAAAGAAAACGAGTGAGAAAACAAGCAAGAAAACATTAACTTCTACAAGGCTTTCGGTCAACCGAAGGTTGCACAGTTCTGCACAGTTCGGTTGCAAACACACCGTTCTACTCCACTGACCCCCACCTGCATAGACCGAGTCACACACACACACACACACACACACACACACACAAATGCGGCACTTCCTACGAGTTGACGTATTGTCTGCAAATATGTATCTAAAGGTTAAGTGAGAGGTTTTGACAGGCGCACTGGGGGGTCTGTGGGCCTAACACTGGAATGCCAGTCACTGTGTGAATTACAGCTGCTGGGAACAGGCTGGGCTGCTGGGTACTCAGCTACTGTGTCTGTTCTTCTGTGTGTGTGTGTGTGTGTGTTCTTCTGTCTGTGTGTGTGTTCTCCACTGTGTGTGTTCTCCAGTCTGTGTGTGTGTTCTCTACTGTGTCTGTTCTCCTGTGTGTGTGTGTGTGTTCTCCTGTGTGTCTGTTCTCCAGTGTGTGTGTGTATATGTTCTCCACTGTGTGTGTTCTCCATTGTGTCTGTTCTCCAGTCTGTTGTCTGTCAGCCAGTTTATTGGGGGCTGGGGCGTGGGGGGGGGGGAAGTTTGTCATGAAATATCAGGTTTGATATACCATCACACTGAATTAAACTGAGAGACTTGCTGACATTAAAAGCAGGAGTGGGGGGTGGCACTGACCCCCCGCAGTGTGGGCTACTTATTCCCAATGCAGTGAGCCGTGTCCTGCCACGTCAGGAGAAGGGTTTCACAGCTTAAGACCCCGGTGTAGCATCTTTCCTGTTTATGAAGTTGCAACAGTGTGCCACACAGCCCTGATACTGCTCCTCTTTCTCAGCCCAACTTCAGCTGAGACGGAGACACACTGGAAGGCCCAGGGGCTTGCCCGGTGTATTGTCTCTGTCTCGCTGTCTGTCTGAAAGCACTTGTGTTTAAGACGGACGTCGCTCCCAGCCAAAGAACCATTTGCCTGAGGAAGAACCCTTTAACTAGACAGGGTTCTTCTGTGGCATCACAGGGTTCCGATGTTCCACTCTGGACTGCACAGAAAAACACACCCATAGTTGGACGGGTCCTAAGCCACGCAGCCAATCACACGTCTCCATTCTAATCAGAGAATGCTGCTTCACAGTAATTTACATTTCTGACAGAAATAGATACTGTATGCAATCTAATATCCCAGAATGATTTTTACACATGGTATTATCAGGGTGCATTTTTTGATATAGGCACTCAGTGTCCTCAGTTATTTATTAATTTATGTGTTTATTTGTGTAATGAGTTTGTTCAAAAGCGCTGGTGTTGACGCTGCCGAGCTGCAGTAAAGTGCTCCCGTTTAGTGGCGTTCATGTGAGCTCGCTAATGATGAAGAGAAATCGTAATTGAGGCAATTCTGTCTTCTCTCCGTGCGTTTCCCCGTTTAAGATGAAATTTCTGTCTGCTAATGATGTTTTTGACCAACTTAATCACGTGCTCTACTGAAGTGCTTCAAACGATGCCCCCACACCGCTCCAGTCATTAAGCATTTCAAAGATTATGAGTGTTGTTACAAATCATTTATTTTTGGGATATAAACTCAGGTGACTTATATACACATAAGTGGATCTGAAAAAAAAAAACAAAAAAAAAAACATTTTTTTCATTTACATTTTTTTTCATTTGGCAGACGCTTTTAATCCAAGTGCATAGATTCTTCCGGAAGTTAAAAGCATCAAATCCATAACTAGCAAAACAATAAAAACGCACTTGTTCTTGCGGACAGTACCTGGGTTCAGGGGAACGTGTGAACCCCAAACCCCAGGCGTGATTTCTAGCGGTGCCAATCGAGCGGGGAGTGCCCGTGTCTGGGGCCTGGGACAGATATCGGATGGGAAAGTCTCGTTTCGTTGTGTCGGACGTGTCTCCCCGCTGGCCCTGTGTTCCTGGCCTCCGCTGGTCGAGCCGAACGGAGATTTAGGTCAGACTGTCACTGGCTGTCCTGTCTCTTCTCCAGCCCCGCTGCCCCCGGAGCATGCTGGGACATCTCGGTGAATAATGGACCGAGACTCTCTTCGGAATGTTTGTTTAATGTTGTTGTTTTTTTAAGGTAGAGACAGGGACTTTCCTGTTTCTTCTTCTGGTGACAAGTGGAGCTCTGTGCTGGGCCGGGGGGGTTTCTAGAGTGTGGTTTGTAGAGAGAGTGAACCGGACAGGATCTGTGTGAGTATGTTAGAGAAACAGATATACTGTGTGTGTGTGTGTGTGTGTGTGTGTGTGTGTGTGCACAACCGTGTCTGTGTGTATGTGTCTGTATGTGCGTGTGCATGGGGGTGTGTGTGCGTGTGTGCGTGTGTGTGTATGTGTGTATGTGTGTGTGTGTGTGTGCGTGTGTGTGCACGACCGTGTCTGTGTGTGTGTGTCTGTATGTGCGTGTGCATGGGGGTGTGTGTGCATGTGTGTGCATGTGTGTGCGTGTGTGTGTGTGTGTGTACTTTAAAGACACTCATCCTACTTGGTTTTTTTAACTCAGCACAATTTAAGGGGTTCATAGGATTCATTTAAGTAAATGTAAACTTCCTATGCTATCAACTATCAACAACATCTTTGTGACCCAAGACCCATAAAAAAACCGCCCGGAGATTAGCTGCTTCAGGCATGGGACTAACAGGAAGGTTAAGGTGTACATGAGATGACTAGAATTGCAAACATGTAATACTGCAAAATCAATAAACAGAGTGTTGAGAAGGGAAGACATTTGTGGATTTCTTTCAGTGAAATCATTGTAGCTGTATTCTGAGCGCATACTGCACATTTTCCCCGGAGAAGGCATTGATCTGGGTTCAGTTTAAACCCCTAACCTCTCCCATAGCCACTCTCATGAACTTACGACGTAGCAATCGGTCCAGCGACCTCTCTAATGTAACACGGGGCTCAGCGTGTGTGAGGAAACGCTGACATGCTACCGCTGCAGAGTGGAGTGAATCCAGGCTTCTGCGGGGACCTGTAATCCCTCACCCGGGAACTGACTGCCCTCCGAACAGGAGTGGAGAAGGGGATGACTGATCGTTGGGATTGTGAGCCGCTGTGCATTTTGGAGTTAAACGCTCCCGGTGGATGTTTATGTGTATAGAATGTACTGTGCATGGAACTGACTGCAGGGCCTACCTACCTGTGTGTGTGTGTGTGTGTGTGTGCGTGTGTGCGTGTGTGCGTGTGTGCGTGCGTGCGTGCGTGCGTGCGTGCGTGCGTGCGAGAGAGAGAGAGAGAGAGAGAGAGAGATAGAGAGAGACCTCCACTATCACATTGTCTTTTTTTTTTGCGGGTTGTGTATTACAGTAATTATTAATGTGCAGTATGACTGTTCATATAGTTGATGTTGCTATCATTGTTGTCTTACGGAAATAATTGTGTTGGCAATACTATGCTGATGTGTCGTCATGCCAATAAAGCTTCTTTCAATTTGAATTGCAGAGAGCTAGAGGCAGTGCCATTGTTAATTTTGTTTCTAAGTTAGTGTGATTGTTTTATTGTACATTCTGTTAAATTATGGTTCCATTTCTAGCCTTTCAATGGCTAATTCTATACAATGGGAAGGCATTAGGGGCAGTTGAGCATACATTACGGGTGTGTCCGAACCCATATTTGGAACGCCGTATTTGGAAATTCACGATAATGAATATTCTCCTCTTTCCGAAGTTGACCAATGATGCTCGGAACATCAGATTAGCAGAAAAACAGAGCACCGAAATGGGAAAATTTAACAACGGTAATTTGCCGCGCGCAATAAAGCGCGCCTTTTAATGCTTTTCCCCCTCAAATGACACATTTGTTAAATAACAGTGCGAAACCGCACGGTCCCAGTACAGATGGAGATTATGTCGTCTCTGCCCGTTCTTTGTTTATTCGGCATTATTTCTTTCACGCAATGACTTTATGCGACGGGCTTCCTTGGTATTGGAGCACTTCATTTCCCATATCGCCCATTGTCTCTGCACTCATTTGGATTCATTCTCCGTTAATGAGCCCTTTGAAACATTCGGCGACGATTCCTTTTAGTCACGCTTCGCTTTTAATTAGACAGATTTGATTGAGCTGCTAATTTGGCGCGGATGTGTGGATTTCACTGGATCGCTGGAACGATATCCGCTCCATCTCCTTTGGTGAAGAAGCGGCTTTTTTTAAAAGGTGCGGAGGTCATTTATTTACTTTGGATGATAACACGGTTTCAGTGGGGAGTTGTGGCAGAGGTTCTGGACGTTAAACACAAAGGATAAAGGATTAGTTCTCACGTGTAGTGCTCCACCTTTGAGTAATTTTCTTCACCAGTGTCGGCTCAGTTGTCTAAAGGTGACATAATACGCAAGAACATTCAGTAGCAGTGCTGAATGCTAGCTGTCTCAGAGTAGGACATCTACTCTTTAAATCTTGAACCAACGTTCGTATCAGGTATTTTGAGTACTTAACGGTGGTTTTCTTAAAGCACTCGTTTAATTTTAAGCAGCATGAGATCGCTTAGTTGTTCAGCGCATTTGGGACTAAAACGTTGAATTAGACCTAATTAAACAACAAGCTAATCTTATTAAAGTTATGTTAATCCATTTTAAATGTTTTGGGTTTTTTTTTTAATGCGGACGGGGACAAGTAGTGCAATACGTAGAAGAATGAAATTATATGAATGTTGAAAAATAATATTTTACTTTAATTGCCATACACAACTTACTTTTTTTAAGATAAGAACTGAAGTTAATCATTTAGGGAATAAGGCAAAAGAATTGGCCTAAAAAAAAAAAAAAAAAAAGAAGATTGATGGGAAGAAATATCAACAGAACACAAACAATATTAATATTGTTTTCTTTTCAGGATATTTAGCGGTTACTTGGGGAGCTGAGATCTTTTCATTTTTGTGTGTGAGTGCTTGTAAGGCATTTGGAAGGGTGCCCACTCTGAAATTAGGCAATGATATACAAATATATTACTGTCCCAAGTTTTCCCTAAAGTGGCTGGTTTACAGCACGACTACAGTCAGATTTCACAAATGTGATTTACTACAGCGGAAAAACTTCCTGGACGACATTCCTCAAATCCATTGCAGATGGAAAACGGGAATAATTGCCCAGACTGCTTTTCATCCGGAATACCAGGAAGTGCATGCAGTTGTGCACTTCGCCCTATAAAAGCATTTCATATAATCTATTTGTGACATAAATCAAAAGTGCTCTACAAAGGAAGTGGGGGGGGGGGGGTCTTTTGGGTAAAATATGATGTAGTTGCAGGGGGGGGGTAAAGGCAGCGAGAGCAGGGGCAGATTTACTGCCCTGCACCCGATCCCTCCGTCCACTTACGACTGTTCTTCAGCAGCGGCACAGCGGGAACGCTGCCCTCGTTTGGATCATGGCATTACATTACATGTAATTTGGCTGCCACGTTTATCCAAAGCTACTTACAGTTGATTAGACTAAGCAGGAGGCAATCCTCCCACTGGAGCAATGTTGGGGTTAAGGGCCTTGCTCAAGGGCCCGACGGCTGTGCGGATCTTATTGTGGCTACTACACCGGGGATCAAATCACCGACCTTGCGTGTCCCAGTCATTTACCTTAACCACTACGCTACAGGGTCATTTACCTTAACCGCTACGCTACAGGGTCATGTACCTTAACCACTACGCTACAGGGTCATTTACCTTAACCACTACGCTACAGGGTCATTTACCTTAACCACTACGCTACAGGGTCATTTACCTTAACCGCTACACTACAGGGTCATTTACCTTAACCACTACGCTACAGGGTCATTTACCTTAACCGCTACGCTACAGGGTCATTTACCTTAACCACTACGCTACAGGGTCATGTACCTTAACCACTACGCTACAGGGTCATTTACCTTAACCACTACGCTTCAGGGTCATTTACCTTAACCACTACACTACAGAGTCATTTACCTTCACCACTACGCTACAGGGTCATTTACCTTAACCACTACACTACAGGGTCATTTACCTTAACCACTACACTACAGGGTCATTTACCTTAACCACTACACTACAGGGTCATTTACCTTAACCACTACACTACAGGGTCATTTACCTTAACCACTACGCTACAGGGTCATTTACCTTCACCACTACGCTACAGGCCGATTGGGGGACTGTAATAAAATGAGTGTCACCTATTATTGCTTCAATCAATTTAACATAATTGCTTGGTTTAAACAAAGGTCAAACTGGACACTAGTTATTTCTGAAAAAATGCATATTAATGTCCATTAATGTATCATTCTAATGAATATGTTGTATTACCTCTTGATAAGTTACAGTGAAAAGAAACCCCCTTATTAAATTAAATATTAAAGACGCTGTTTCCTTTTTCAGGGTGTTGTTGCAAAGGCATTGGTGTGATTAAAAATATCCACGCTACCCATCATGCACCTCTCCACCTCTCTCCTCCGGCTGAGTAGCACGAGGTCAGACCGCTAAGAAGCTGAATTCTGGGGGAACCTGAGGTCACGAGCATCTCTGACCCAGCTGGGGATTTAATTTAGTCTGCGCCGTCTCCGCGGAATCCTGCCGGATGAACGTATAACCGCTCTGCCCTTTCTCTCCCGTCGCTGAGCGATAGCCAGAGTTTTCCTCTCTCTTATCAGGTCTTTGGCACATGATTCTGCTCGCGGGCTCCAGGAGCCTCTGCGTCAGTCAGGCGGCGGAGGGGGAAGCAGGTGTCTGAGGCAGAAAGCATGCCATGGGTATACACAATGAAACCCGCTTCACTAACGCACTGTTTGTTCCCCCTCGGGTAATTAAGGTGGATGAAAACAGCGTTGATGGAGCAGACATAAACATTTACATTTTTACATTTTAGTCATTTGGCAGACTAGCGACTTACAAGTGCATGGGTTCTTCCACAAGTCAAAGCATCACATCCATAATGCATGATCACTCCAGGGGAGGACTGTCTCCTGCTTAGTCTAATCAACTGTACGTCACTCTGGATAAGACCGTCTGCCAAATGCCATTAATGTAATGTTAATGTGAATTGAAAAAATATTGATATTAACACTAAATTCTGATAAAGGCCTTCAAATATTGTTTCACAAGACGCAGGGAAGCATTTTAATCGGCTTATCTCCCTGTGATTTATTGAAATATTCTGCTATTCTTGGCTCATTTTTCTGGACACGCATTTTGAGCGATGACCAGTCCTTCCTGACTCTTTATGCCGAAAGGAAGATTAATCAAATGCAGAAACTTGGATGGGTCTGTGCACAGCCCACAGATGCTCACACCGTCTACGCCACAAAAAAAAATAATAATAATAATTTCTGATTTTTTTTTGTTTTTGTTTTTTTGGCATGAAATACTGCCTGGAAAGAGAGTTAGACGCCTCCTCTCTTCCACACAGAAAGTTCATTATGGAGCCACCGAGGGTAATTGTTTGGAAAAAGCCAAAAGACCACATAACGAGAATGAGTCCTGATTACACTCATCTCACCAGACAGAGTGCTAGAGCGCAGCTGTTGCAGTGGACTTGGGGGAGAAAACACAAACATCGCAGACACACACACACTTCCCATTGCCACACATGTAGAGTAGTAAACACAATATTCCCATAGAAGTGAACTATAATCTTTTGTCTTAAATGAAGGGAGTATTTTTTTTTCTTTCTTGGATCTGGGATGCCGCAGCAGTCATTGTATCTGTAATCAGAAGCCAGGAAA
>NC_083769.1:48450372-48455372 GCF_963514075.1 Conger conger | reverse complement strand
GGGGGAATTTTTGGAGGCCGATTTGAGTGACTAGGGGGAGCCTATGGCTCTGGGGGGAAGAATATGTGCCACTGTGTAAAAGGAGATTGATTGGAGGGAAACGGAAAATTGACAGACATTTCATCCACATACACTGCCTCTGGTACACAATGATGTTAAATCTTGTGACATCTAGTTTTCCAGGAAGTGGATGAGAAAAAAAACTTTTTACAATTTCTTTGGAATATATACTTTGAGACTTGCTCGTATGTTTATCAAGTTTTGATTTCAGCTTGTCTTTAAGTTAGTTTCTCTTAGTGAGTTTTTTCTCTCACTTTGTTCAGCATGTTCAAGGTGTGTGTCATGGTCCTAATACGTGTCTATGTTGCGAACTGAACCTGTCGACATCTGTATTCCTGGGCATGAGAAAGCAGCTACCCACATGGATGGCTTATTTCATTCATAATTCATGATTCATTTGTGTTTTTAAAACACAGAGAGTTGTCTAAGCAACACAAAGCTGACCTTTTTTTTTAGTAGCTTCCACACAAGTACAATTAATTTTTTTTCCCTTTTTTAAGTGGCAGGTGTGTAACTATCAGTGGTGGCACAAAAGCAGGGGGTTTCTGGGTAATGGTGGAATTAATTCAGCGGGTCAGGGTTCAGTATGAAGAGCACTGAGTGCTGTGGAGTGAAGCCCGCGGCTTTGTTGCCCTAAATGAGTCCGTGCTGCAGGTATCATGGTGCGGGTCGGCGTGTGGGGTGAGCCTGCGTCCGCTCATCTCATTCCCCGGATCTCTGGAGGACATAATTAGCCCGAGCGCTAAACCGAAGTCCTTTCAGTGCACAGACACGCTTTCTAAAGAGGGTCACCGCTGGCCCACCTCCTGAGCGCTATCTCCGCACTCCACAGCAGCCATTATAAAGACGGCCTCCTTTTCCACCGATTGTTTGATATGGAGCAGATAATTCTGAAGTCAAAGCTAAGTCACACTCGTTCTGAAGCGCCGTTCTCCCTGACAATCCCTGCAGGCTGGGATTGCAGACACCCAGACCTCATTAAGTGCTTGATGTAGCTGTTGCTCACACTGAGAGCTCCTCTAACATCATTACCTGGGCACTCCGCACACCTGCGCGGGCGTTCGTTACATGTAATTAACAGCCAGCCATTGTCCATGGACTTTGCAGTCTCTAAATTCATTGAGAGCTGAAAACTTTTTTTTACTGGACGGAGACCAGACTTGCATTTAATCTGTTGTGCTGGACGAGTTGTCTCCCCTCAGGGAAGAAAAAATCCCTCGAAGGTAAAGTCAATGCACAATGTGCTGACAAAATCAATTGATCAGAGAGGCTTGGCAGAGATTTGTGAGTGAGTGAACGGGAGAGGGAGTGAACCAGTGAAGGAGTGACTGTGTGAACAAGTGAGTGATGGAGTGAGCGAGAGAGAGACAGAGATAGAGAAAGAAGTATATCACCTCTTTTTGGCGGCCTACGAAGCACCGTATCCCACAGAGCCAGGAAGGCTCTTAATTACCTCCGTCAAACCGTGCCCACCCACCTTCCTGCAGCGCTGGTGGAGCGCTGGTCCCCGCGCGGAGAGACTCCCATATGGAGCGCGTATGCTGCCCTGCTCCGTAGGCAGACGTCCAGGGCTCGGGGAGAGAGACATCCATCACGCCGTCCCCCGTGGCAGGACTCCCGCTCGTGATGGACGATGTCTCCCCCACTAATTACCGCCGTGTCCACGTAATCACGCTTTCAGCCCACTGCCGCTTTAGATATCAGCGTTGTGTCTGAAAGTGAACCGTGGTGAAAGGGCTTCTTTTTACATAAACGATCTTTTAGCTGATGCTTTTATCCAAAGCAATTTACAGTTGTCTAGAGGGGGTTAAGGGCCTTGATCAAGGGCTGTGTGGATCTTATAGTGGCTTTCACCGGGGCTTGAACCACCGACCTTCTGGGTCCCAGTCACGTATCTTAGCCACTAATCTACAGGCTGCCTCCTAAAAATTTGTTGCAGCTGAAAAAAATCACTGTTGTTACTGTGACTCTCCCTCTCTCCCTCGCCCTCTCCCTCTCTCCTTTGATCAATGTCATGTGTATATATATTTATTTGTCGTGCTTTATATTCTAATTGGCACTTTATGGATTCTTGTTGTTATTCACCCGGTGCCTGAGTGAATTGGCGTTGCACAGATGTCTGTGGTAGTTTGTTTGTTTGTTTGTGGACGTGTCGTGACTGCAGCCTCTGTCACTGCCCCTCGGGGGTAAATAAAGTGTTGTGAATGTGAACCTTTCTCCGCACACAGAGGAGTATAAGACCAGCCTCCAGGAGTATCTGCCCCTCTGGGGTAAATAAAGTGTTGTGAATGTGAACCTCTTCAGGGGTAAATAAAGTGTTGTGAATGTGAACCCCTCTCCTCACACAGAGGAGTATAAAGTGTGTGAATGTGAACCCCTCTCCGCACACAGAGGAGTATAAAGTGTGTGAATGTGAACCCCTCTCCGCACACAGAGGAGTATAAAGTGTGTGAATGTGAACCTCTCTCCGCACACAGAGGAGTATAAAGTGTGTGAATGTGAACCTCTCTCCTCACACAGAGGAGTATAAAGTGTTGTGAATGTGAACCTCTCTCCTCACACAGAGGAGTATAAAGTGTGTGAATGTGAACCCCTCTCCGCACACAGAGGAGTATAAAGTGTGTGAATGTGACCTCTCTCCTCACACAGAGGAGTATAAAGTGTGTGAATGTGAACCTCTCTCCTCACACAGAGGAGTATAAAGTGTGTGAATGTGACCTCTCTCCTCACACAGAGGAGTATAAAGTGTGTGAATGTGACCTCTCTCCGCACACAGAGGAGTATAAAGTGTGTGAATGTGACCTCTCTCCTCACACAGAGGAGTATAAAGTGTGTGAATGTGACCTCTCTCCTCACACAGAGGAGTATAAAGTGTTGTGACCCCTCTCCGCACACAGAGGAGTATAAAGTGTGTGAATGTGAACCTCTCTCCGCACACAGAGGAGTATAAAGTGTGTGAATGTGAACCTCTCTCCTCACACAGAGGAGTATAAAGTGTGTGAATGTGAACCTCTCTCCGCACACAGAGGAGTATAAAGTGTGTGAATGTGACCTCTCTCCTCACACAGAGGAGTATAAAGTGTGTGAATGTGACCTCTCTCCTCACACAGAGGAGTATAAAGTGTGTGAATGTGACCTCTCTCCTCACACAGAGGAGTATAAAGTGTGTGAATGTGAACCTCTCTCCGCACACAGAGGAGTATAAAGTGTTGTGACCCCTCTCCGCACACAGAGGAGTATAAAGTGTGTGAATGTGACCTCTCTCCTCACACAGAGGAGTATAAAGTGTGTGAATGTGAACCTCTCTCCGCACACAGAGGAGTATAAAGTGTGTGAATGTGAACCTCTCTCCGCACACAGAGGAGTATAAAGTGTGTGAATGTGAACCTCTCTCTGCACACAGAGGAGTATAAAGTGTGTGAATGTGACCTCTCTCCGCACACAGAGGAGTATAAAGTGTGTGAATGTGAACCTCTCTCCGCACACAGAGGAGTATAAAGTGTGTGAATGTGAACCTCTCTCTGCACACAGAGGAGTATAAAGTGTGTGAATGTGAACCTCTCTCCTCACACAGAGGAGTATAAAGTGTGTGAATGTGAACCTCTCTCTGCACACAGAGGAGTATAAAGTGTGTGAATGTGAACCTCTCTCCGCACACAGAGGAGTATAAAGTGTGTGAATGTGAACCTCTCTCCGCACACAGAGGAGTATAAAGTGTTGTGAATGTGACCTCTCTCCTCACACAGAGGAGTATAAAGTGTTGTGACCTCTCTCCGCACACAGAGAAGTATAAAGTGTTGTGACCTCTCTCCTCACACAGAGGAGTATAAGACCAGCCTCCAGGAGAAGCTGCCCCTCATCATCGGCTCCTCGGCCGCCGGCTTCGTCTTCCTCATCGCCATCATCGTCATCATCATCGTCTGCAACCGGTGAGTCACGGCCCTCTGCGTTTACAGACCGCAGAACACGTTTTTAATGCCTTTCAATGGACCTCGGGTCAACCCGGGGCAAATGCGTAACTGTTCTGAATTCAAATACTGTTTACTGGGCTGGTCTGGTGCATTGGAAACCTATGAAATACTCTCAGAAAGTGCAGAACCTGCCTTCTGGTCCTCTTGGTTCACCCAGTTGCAGCAGGCAAGATCAATAAAGTGCCAAAAAAAATTAAAAAATACGTATTTGACCCAGGTCTGCTGCCAAGACAAGAATACAGAATTTGGTTCACAGTTTTACTCAATGAGGCAGGTCCAGTGTAGCAGGTCCAGTGTTACAGGTCCAGTATAGCGGGTACAGTGTTGCAGGTCCGGTGTTACAGGTGTGTCGGTTGTCCCTGGAAGGTGAGGCTATGAGTGCTGACTCAGAGTGCAGTCTTAAATGTGTATTTGTGAGTGTGTTTTTGGGGTACAGTGTTACAGGTGTGTTTTTGGGGTACAGTGTTACTGGTGTATTTGTGAGTGTGTTTTTGGGATACAGTGTTTCAGTTGTATTTGTGAGTGTGATTTTGGGGTACAGTGTTACAGGTGTGTTTGTGAGTGTGTTTTTGGGGTACAGTGTTACAGGTGTGTTTGTGAGTGTGTTTTTGGGGTACAGTGTTACAGGTGTGTTTGTGAGTGTGTTTTTGGGGTACAGTGTTACAGGTGTGATTTTGGGGTACAGTGTTACAGGTGTATTTTTGGGGTACAGTGTTACAGGTGTGATTTTGGGGTACAGTGTTACAGGTGTATTTTTGGGGTACAGTGTTACAGGTGTGATTTTGGGGTACAGTGTTACAGGTGTATTTTTGGGGTACAGTTTTGGGTGTGTTTTTGGGGTACAGCGTTACAGGTGTATTTGTGAGTGTGTTTTTGGGGTACAGTGTTACAGGTGTGTTTGTGAGTGTGTTTTTGGGGTACAGTGTTGGGGTGTGTTTGTGAGTGTGTTTTGGGTACAGTGTTACAGGT
>NC_083769.1:48417872-48445372 GCF_963514075.1 Conger conger | reverse complement strand
CGTGTCTGCATTTGTGTGTGTGTGGGCGAGTACGTGTATGTCCGGGGGGGGGAAGTTATATAATATACAGTAAGTAAACTGATTTATCAAAAATAAGAATGGACGTTCCTACATTAATATAAGATTTTATTAGTTATTGAAAGTGAAGCTTTGAGAAATGTTCTCAGGCTCTGCCAGTAAACATCCTTATGGACTTGTCTGTGGAAATGAAATTAATATGGGATGACTGTCTGAATACCTTAGAGACCCGTGTTTTCCAGAAAGTGTGCAAGTCAGTGCCAAGATGCAGTCCGCTTTCCAAACGGATTTTTCTCTTGTTCATTCTTCGTTTACTTTAGTTACTCCTGTGCATTAACATTTAAGAGACTCTTGCATTTTAATGGTCACTTTCGCGTCTGTATGCTGGTCTTGATGGATTTTCTCAAAGTCCATGTGCAAGTTGAGGAAGTATGAATGAAGAAAACGCAGGTATATTGCGATACTTAATATACGGTTTGAGGTTCAACAATCCAGGCTAATTATGAATAACTCATAACTCAATGACTTCACCTGACATGTCAGCTGATAACCTCTGTTCTGCTGTGGGCTCAGGGTCTCATTATCGTCATCAAATTGCTCTTTAATCGATGACTTGCATGCAGCACTGTGAGTTTCACAGAAAAAACTGAAAACAGCCGTGCTGGGGAATAGCAGCTATACACGCACGTACACACGCTCTCACACACACACCCACACACACAAACACACGTACAGACACGTGCACACACACCCACTCACACAAACACATGTACAGACGCGTGCACACACACCCACACACACACACATGTACAGACGCGCACGCACACACACAAACACACACGTACTCATGCACACACAAACACTCGTACACATGGACACATACAAACACACACACACACACACACACAAACACACAAACACACGTACAGACACACACACACACACACACACACCCACACACACAAACACACGTACAGACACACACACACACACACACATACTCATGCACACACAAACACATCCGTACACACACACATACAAACACACACACACACACACACAAACACATGTACAGACACACACACACACACACACACATACTCATGCACACACAAACACATGCGTACACACACACATACAAACACACACACACACACACACAAACACACGTACAGACACATGCACACACACACATACTCATGCACACACAAACACATCCGTACACACGCACACACACACACACACACTCACACACACACACACACTCACACACACACTCACGCGCACACACACACACACACACACACACACGCACACACTCGCATACAAGCACACATACACACGCACATGCTCACACACGCATAGTTGCATTGGAAAAAAGATCAACGGATAAAGATATTTTATGATTACCTGTCAACCTGTCAGAAATACAACCACCGTCTTTTCACTGCTCTTCAGAAACTTCCCGCTTCAGGTTTTGAAGCTGTCAATGTCACGAGGGGCTGCCTGTAGTCTATCAATCGAACGTTGCACTGAAGGGTTGCACAGCACAGAAAGAATGGAAAATAACTGCTTTGGGGGCCCCCAGGAAAAGGAGAAGGTGTTTGATAATGAAGAACGAGGGTGAGGAAGAGGAGGAAGAGGAGCGTGAGGCAGGGTGCAGGAGCAGGGCCGGACGGATTGAGCAGTTCTGCCCAGGGAGGGGCCGGACTGAGCAGCTGCATGCTGGGATGGGAGGGGGAGAGGGAGAAGGGGAGGAGGAGGGAGAAAAGGATCAATACAGGCTGAAAGAAAGAAAGAAAGAAAGAATAAAATAATAGAGGCAGGCTGAGATGTTCCAAAAATACAAAATAGACCAGAACAAATGAATTCCAAAAATGTTGCCAAACAGAAAAGTAGTTTCAGGTACAATAGGTGAGATTTGTGTCAAAAAACATTGTTACAAGACCATTGTATATCCCTTCCTATCATTGAAAAGGGCTCGTTGACATGTTGACTCACCCTCTGCCTGTGTTTATGGTCCTTAAATGTGCAGTTGACGGGCCGGCACTCTAAAACATCACATAGCTGTACAATAATTCAAGCGCGTTGGTTGAAAATTGCTTTGAATTGCCACAGCCAATGACGTTTCAACGTCAGCGTGTTCACAGAGAAGGGGGAGGGATAAACAGTGCTGTGGTTTGAAGGTGTTTGTCGCTGTAATTCCTCTCTTGGCCGTGATAAGTCTGAAATTACCTATTGTACCTTTAAAAAAAGAAGGTGGCTATCGTTAATACAGAGCTGAAAGAGAGGTAAAATGTTTGGGACCCTGTCTGCATTACAGTGTTATAAAAAGTTGCCTCTGAAAGTGCTTGCGGTCATTAAACAGGATCGGGAGTCGTATTTGGGTCAGTCCATCCATCCTGGACACAGTGGTGTCCCCCAGTTACAGGGGGGAAAAAAAAGAATTGGGCAGAAATTAAGTGATGGAGAGATACCGGGAGACTTCAGCCTATGTTCAGCCAACATTTGTCCTGTACTTTGGCCTGTGTTCAAGCGGCATTTGTCATTAACTTGGACTTTGACAAATACACACAAGTGTTACAGTTCGGTGAATTAGTTTCAGTGATGCCTGAGCCTGCCAAACACGTTTTTGTGGAAATTTGTTTTGCCTTTTAACTGTGAAATCAAAGTTTGTAAGGTTCTGTCTGTGTTCTGGGTAGTTTTGAGATATTGGTACGTTCTAATACCAAAGTGAAAGGGCTCTTAGCAGATACAACCTTTTACAATTCAATGTTTTCATACTTTTAAACAGTTTTTTTGTGTAAAGCTTCACACACTGAACACTTTATTGGGTATTTATTATACTTATTTTTTAGACTTATTGGTTTTCTGCTGCTGTAGCCTATCCACTTAGTGGTTTGACGCATTCTGTGTTCAGAGATGCTCTTCTGCATACCACTGTTGTAATGTGTGGTTATTTGCATGACTGTCACCTTCCTGTCAGCTTCGACCAGTCTCACCCTTCTCCTCTGACGTCTCTCATTAACAAGGCATTTCTGTCTGCAGAACTGCTGCTCACTGGATGTTTTAGTTTTCGCACCATTCTCTGCAAACTCCAGAGACTGTTGTGTGTGGGCCGGGCACTGGGTTTGGGATGAGTGTTGCATTATTGGATCTCGGACCGTAGCCATGTAGGTCTTATTCATACCCTTGAAGCTCTGCCTACCCCAGGTCTGTGTGCCGCTGCCTGCAGCTGCCTCCACAGCTGGAGGGGGGCGGTGGGGTGTGTGTGTGTGTGTGTGTGTGTGTGTGTGTGTGTGTGGGTCCAGATGTGGAGCCCTGAGTCCTCCTGAGTCCTCCTGAGTGATGCTGCACTCAGCTCTTCTCTCAAACCCACCGGGGGGGTCAGAGGATTAATATCCCAACCACACCTGTCCTCCTGTCCTGTCTATCTTTCTTTCATGCTTCTTCTAGAACAATAGATAGAGTAAATAGATAGAGAGATGGATAGAGAAGATGGATGGATGGATAGATAGATATTTTTTTCTATTTATTTTCTCTATAGTGATGATGGGGGAGCTCGCCTGAACCACCACCAATGCTACAGAAACTCAGATCCAAACCTTTTTTATGATATCTCTGATACAGTGGATAAACCAAACATAAACTTAACAGTTTGCTTTTGCTTAGTTAGGAGTGGCGTATTGCGAGATAGCTTTATCACCTGGCCTCCCTGCAACCACAGCAGCCCCTGACGGCGGTGACGTGCGTGTCGTTTCCTGTTTTCCAGCAAAACGACGGGCAGTTCACGGTCATCCAGCTGGTGGGGATGCTGCGGGGCATCGCGGCGGGGATGAAGTACCTCTCCGACATGAACTACGTCCACCGGGACCTGGCCGCCCGCAACATCCTGGTCAACAGCAACCTGGTCTGCAAGGTGTCCGACTTCGGCCTGTCCCGCTTCCTGGAGGACGACACCTCGGACCCCACCTACACCAGCGCCCTGGTGAGTGCCTCCACCACCCCCAGATCTGGACCCCGAAAAAACATTTAAACATTCTGAGCTCTGATACAACCAAGGAAGGCTGAGTCTTAGTGAACGGAAGAGTCTCGCCAGTAGGGTGATCAGTCAGTATAACATTGCTCTAAGGCCTAAATCAAATCAACATTAGTACTTAAACAACTCTAAGCATGTTTATTCTACTCTATCGCAGTTTTGGGAGTTCAGCAATTGCCAAAATTAACATGTAATGTATCAAAGTTCATGTCAAATTTTGTCTGAATGAAGTCAAGTATTAAGAGTCAGTGTTGATTGAATGATTGAAGGTTATGTTAAGGACAGACGTTGATTGAATGCAGGTCTAAGATAAGGACAGATGGTGATTGAATGCAGGTCATGATAAAGACAGATGTTGACTGAATGCAGGTTATGTTAAGGACAGATGTTGATTGAATGCAGGTCTAAGATAAGGACAGATGTTGATTGAATGTAGCTCATGATAAAGACAGATGTTGATTGAATGCAGGTCATGATAAAGACAGATGTTGACTGAATGCAGGTCATGATGAAGACAGATGTTGGTTGAACGGTGTGGGCCTTGTCTTTTCAGGGAGGGAAGATCCCCATTCGGTGGACCGCCCCGGAAGCGATCCAGTACAGGAAGTTCACGTCGGCCAGTGACGTGTGGAGCTATGGCATCGTCATGTGGGAGGTGATGTCCTATGGGGAGAGGCCGTACTGGGACATGACCAATCAGGATGTGAGTATCTTTCAACAATGTCTCCTTCGTGTGAAGCTGGTGATCGGCACGGTGGCGCGGTGGGTAGCACTGTTGCCTCACAGCAACAAGGTCCTGGGTTTGAGCCCCGTCCGGGCCTCTCTGTGTGGAGTGTGCATGTTCTCCCCGTGTCTGTGTGGGCTTCCTCCCACAGTCCAAAGACACGCAGGTTAGGGACTACAGATGAAAATGAGTTCATTAGCTAACTCTGGCACATTTTCATTGATGTGGAAACTGAAAATGTTGATTAATGTTCACTGTCCCTTATAAATAAATAAAATAAACTAACAAGTAGTGAAAGTATGGCAACTGCCTATTTATAACACAAATGTCAAGATGCTCAATCTTTCTCTTACTTTTACTCTTAGTCTTTTACTTTATCGGACACTGAATATTTAGGATCATTTTGAATGATCCAATTGTTCATTTAACCTGCTGGATTGGTACACCACCTGATGGCAAATGTGTCCTTGGATTTTAAATTAAATGAATGAGCTACCTCTGAAGAACAGCTATCAGGATGTTGTCTAAAGTGAAAATTTGCACTTATAATGACTGTATGTTTAGAACAGCACTTCATGTGTAGTTTACTAGTTAAGGATGTGATGCTTTAACTTGTGGAAGAACCTATGCACTTGTGAGTCACTTTGGATTAAAAGTGTCTGCCATATGACTAAAATGTAAATGCAAAATGAGGTAAAGGCATCACTGGAAATCACTGGACAATGGCCCAAACCACTGTAGACTAAATTTCTTTGCTGCAATGATTTTAAAATGGAAGTTTATGTGAATTTATATGGAAGTTTCTGTGCTTTTAATCCAAAGACCATAAACTATGAAAAAAAATATTTTATTATCACTGAAACATGACATTAAACTTGTCATAAACTACCAATCCCACCAAGTAATAACTTTAATTTATAAATGCAAAACAGCACACTGTGGAATATTGCTCAGTATCTCAGAATTAATTAGCCTTGTGGATCGTATAAACAAGCTGAGCAGACAGGGAGTGGCGGTGAAATCTAAATATTTGAGGTTGAAGACCGTGAAACTGATGCTCTTTGAGAAAGAGAGAATCTCCTGGTCTCTGATATCTTATGGTTCTGATATCTCTCCTCCCAGAAGGTCCCTCGTTAAGCATCTATGAGTGAGTTTCTAGCGGGTTTCTTCAGTGATAACGCGTAATCAACACGCTAATGAGCACAAGGACTGAGGTTTGGTGTCTCCACCTGTCAGGTTTATCACCGGTAACCATGCGTTATGCTTAACGACCTCAACCTCTCTTGCTGCGTGTTTCATTATATCCCTTTTAAACATATGCATTTAAGGACACTTCTTTTCTTCCCCGTATTGATTTGACATGGTTCATGGTCCCTGCATTTAAAAAAAATGTATTTCTGTGGGCCACACATGCTACAGAAAATGTCTGCATTGGGTGGAGTGTACTTAAATATAATTTAGAAATGGTGCAAAATCATAAATATATCAAAAGTCCTACATATTACTACTTATTGACTATGGCTCCAGGAGTTCAGACAACAGGCTCTGTAATTACTGTGATACCATCCTCAGAAGATACACATATCCATATCTAATATGGTATTGATAATGTTCACAGTACGAAAAGAAAACCATCGCCGTACAAGAAAACATGCGCCTCATTGTTTTCCCTTATGTCTAAAATGTATAATTTGCATCATTTCTCAATTCATCAGCAATCTCCACGGTGAATAAACCACATTGAGCATACTCTTCTATTTCTGCCATCATAATTATATCGGTAGCATAGAGGATGTACGCAAGGTTAGGTCTCCAGCTCTCCCACTCCAGTGGATTTTGTTTTTCTTGCAAGTCATGACCTTAAAAGGTGAGCATCGCCCTGTATTACAGCGGAACAATGTGTGCCTGGCTGGCTGTTGTTTGTATGACCTTGCTCTACGCTGTTTTGTCAAAATGTAATGTGAAGTAAAAAAAGGAAAACCAGTGCTGAATCTCCACCCCCCCCCCCCCAAAAAAAAAAATGAGCTTGCACTTGACATGAACTTTTCTTCTGAATTGCATAAGCCTCCTCTTCTAAACTGTCAGATTTTTGCACCTGCAGGCTTACGGTAGAAGACATTTCTGTGAACAACAGGAGTTGTCGCACTAGCTGCTGCACATTGGCAGATAGTGTGCGAGGTTTATTCCTGTGTGGACGGGATTTCTCATCAGTATTCTGCTCAGGGCCGAAGCTGCAGGTTTTCAGCAGCTGTGGAAATCGTGGAGCCGCCAGTTTGCAAAATCGACATATTTTCATTTTCAAGGCCGAAATTGAAATCGATTCAGAAACGCTGTTTTTTTTTTTCCCCCAAAAGAGCAAATTCATGCTTCTGTCTGTGTCTGTAAGAGCAGTCAAGTTTTAAGTGTCATTTATAGTGTTCCAAGTCACTGACCAATGTACGGAGTGAAGATATGTCTGCTCCTATCTCATACAAAGAAAAGGGTTTTGTCTCAGACAGCATTCAAGGATCATATCATCTCCCAAATCGGCAGAAATGTATCCACGTGCCAGTTTTTTTTTTTTGTTTTTTTTTTCTGCAGCTGCTTTTGACATTTATTTGACAAAGCTGGTTAGCAGATTTTAATATTAAGGTCACCACATCTTTATTTATGCGATTTAATATCTGTGAATGAAATATGAACAGTGGATGAAAAATGCTTCTGATGACAGGCTGATCTCACCCATTCACTGCTCAAGCTTTCTCCCCCCATCTCGTCACTGTGGGGACTGCTGCATTTCTGCAGCCAGGATCACTCATCTGCAGCCGTTGTGACTTAATACCGTTATCTGAGTCTCCAGCCAGCCGCAGGGCTCAATAACACCCCGCCGACACAGTGCAAGCTGTGCGTTTGTATGCGCTTACGACTGCTTTCAGATCGGGCAAAGGGAAGGGTTTTCTATCTTTGTATCGGTGTGTATCCTTGTTGTTTGTACACGTGTAAGACAAAAATGTTTTCCCCGCTCAATACACGCTCAGTGAATCATCTGTATTGATTAGGTTTCTCTGGTTTCACCAGTGCGTCGATGTGATTATCATTGTCAGTCGGTTGACATGTGACATTCGACAGGCCCAGGGCAGGGGCTGCCGGTTTGATCCCCCGTCCCGGGTGTGTCGAGGTGTCCCTGAGCAAGACACCTCACCCCCCCAACAGCCCCCGACGAACTGATTTATGTCTTGCATGGCAGTCAATCGCCACTGCTGGCATTCACTGTAAAACACTTTGGATAAAAGCGTTGTATAAATGCAGTCCATTTACCACTTAACATGTTTTCGGATCAGGCAAAAGGAAAAGTTTTTCCATTTTTCTATCTGTATTCTTTGTAGACATGTAAAACAAACGTGTTTTTCCCTCACAATACACTCACAATACTCACAGTGGATTGTTTCTTTCGGTCCAACAATGCATGGGTGTGATTAATATGTAGTCGTATCTATTCTCATGCTATTCTCGGTTTTTACTGTATTTTGCCTCCTGTCATTTCACTGAATGTCTTTCTTCAGCACTATACGGGTGCTCTGTAGATGAACGTGTTATGAATTGTCTGTCGACGCGGACGTTCCCAGCGAGCTCTCTGTCTCCCCCTGCAGGTGATAAACGCGATTGAGCAGGACTACCGGTTACCACCGCCCATGGACTGTCCCAGCGCCCTGCACCAGCTGATGCTGGACTGCTGGCAGAAGGACCGCAACAACAGGCCCAAGTTCAGCCAGATCGTCAACAACCTGGACAAGATGATCCGCAACCCCAACAGCCTGAAGACCACCACCCCGCTGTCGTCAGGGTAAGGCCGGGGGCCCGGGGGGCAGACGGAGGGGCAGACGGAGGGGCACCCGCGTTTTCGCCCGGGGCGACGGATTTCAGTGCGGACTGCGGCTCCTTCCTTTACTGCTGCGTGCTGCACTGAGATTGGCAGCCGCTTAAATCAGTCGCGCTTATTTGCTTTTCTATCTGGCAAAGTGGTTAGATTAAATACCGCCCCCCCCCCATCCTGTTTCAGGAAGTAGTAAATATGTGGAACTGTGTGTGTGTGTGTGTGTGTGTGCTGGCACTTGTGCTTGTGTGTGTGCATGTGTGTGTGTGCTGGCACTGTGTGTGTGTGAGTGTGAGTGTGAGTGTGTGTGTGTGAGTGTGTGTGAGTGTGTGTGTGTGTGTCTGCGCGTTTGTGTGAGTGTGAGTGAGTGTGAGTGTGTCGGGTTTTACACTGCGCCAGTCTGCCCTGGAGGACGGAGGCGCTCAGGCCTTGTGTGCCCTGGCTGCTGTTGATAGTAATAAAATAAAAGCCCTGCTCATACAGAAAAGATGATTCCATTACAAAGAGCACGCTTCAGCAGCCCTATAAAAACATAACTCTGCTTACAGTATCAGGTCAAATGCCTTGCTTTCTCCATCTCATCGTATTTGTAGTGCCACACATCAGGAATGTGAATGTAATTTATTTTGGCACAGGGCAGGTATGTAAATGAGGCACTTTGGTCTGCTGGATCACTAATTTTGGTGAAAGCTTGAGGCAGAGCGTGATTAAAAACAGCCTCTGCATTTCAAAAAAAAAAAAAAAAAAGCAAAAAAAGTTTTGTAATATTTCTTCAGAATGTGTTTGATGGAATGGGATTTGTAGCGGTACTCTCTGTGCTGCAGAGAGCACTTCATCGTGCATACATAATTTCCGCCATCTTTGTGTGGTTCCCTGCTTGTTTTCTTTAATTTACCGACGCACCCAAGCGGTTCCGCGCAGACGTGAACCTCTCTCGGAGACTCTGAAATGGAGGGCATTGCGGCTTTTTCCTGGAAGGCCGGGACTGCCATGTTGTCCCCAGCGTATTTATAGTTCCTTCTCATGTTGTTTCTGGTGTGTCTCAACGGGGATTTTCTCATGAAAAAAATAAGGGAAACCACATGAGTGATTTTATGTGAAATTAACTAGATTTAACAAGGCAAAAGATACCATGAAGAGCTTTCTCAGAGGATGGGCATCGGGCAGCCTGTAGCCTAGTGGCGAACCTAGTGCACTGGCACCCGGAAGGTTGTTGGTTCAGGCCCCCGGTGTAGACCTGTTGGGCCCTTGACCCTGTATTGCTTCAGGGGAGGATTGTCCCCTGCTTAGTCTAATCAACTGTAAGTCTCTTTGGATGAAAAGTGTCAGCTGAATAACTGAATGATTCTTATTAGGAACAGTTGTAGCGGCCTGTAGCGTAGTGGTTAAGGTACATGACTGGAACCCGCAAGGTCGGTGGTTCGATCCCCGGTGTAGCCACAATAAGATCCCCACAGCCGTTGGGCCCTTGAGCAAGGTCCTTAACCCTGCATCGCTCCAGGGGAGGATTGTTTCCTGCTTAGTCTAATCAACTGTATGTCGCTCTGGATAAGAGCGTCTGCCAAATGCCTTTAATGTAATGTAATGGTTGTGCAGCACATGTTCTGCGTGCTGTTTTAGAATGCCCTCGCCCCTCCCGGTCAGAAGGGGGCGCTGCGCTCTCTGCGGTCTCACCCTGCCCTCCGTCCCGTCCGCAGTATCCACCTGCCTCTGCTGGACCGCAGCGTGCCGGACTTCTCCAGCTTCAGCTCGGTGGACGAGTGGCTGGATGCCATCAAGATGGGCCAGTACAAGGAGAGCTTCGCCTGTGGGGACCTCAGCAGCTTCGACGCCGTCTCCGAGATGACCATGGAGTACGTTTAAGCAGCAGGGCTCGCCTCGTGGATGCGCACAGGGCTCTTTTCCTCCATGTGCAAGAAGAAAGTGTTAAAAATGTCTTAATTAAGTGTGGTAATTACTTGTAGCAGTAATGTAGCTTGAGTTTTTTAAATGACTGTTTAAAAATATTATACGTATTTGGACACTGACTATTTGGGCATTGACTCTGTTTGGCTTTTGTTAAAAGTCTCTGACATTTTGATGAGTAAATATTGCTTCAAGGGATAGCTCATAATAGCTCCGCCCACTTTCAGATCTGGCTCTTCATTGGTTAACACCACTGTGCTCTCTCTCTCTCTCTCTCTCTCTCTCTCTCTCTCTCTCTCTTCCCGCAGTGACATCCTCAGAATCGGCGTTACGTTAGCAGGACACCAGAAGAAGATTCTCAACAGCGTGCAGATGATGAGGGCCCAAAGGAACCAGATCCAGTCTGTGGAGGTTTGACCCACCCCTGGGGGGGGGGGGGACGTGGCGGGGCGGGGGGCGCAGGGGTGGGGGGCACAGCCTCACACCCTCAGCCTGGTCTTCCTGCTGCACTCACAGAAATAAAGTGACACTGGAGGATCACATTTCCCAAATGTGCAGTACCCTGAAAGTACAGTAATGTTCTCTTTAGGTCCAAATAAGTTTGTTCTCCAAGCCAATAAAGGTACAAATTAATCATATATTACTGGCTAGGGGTACAATTTTACGTACCTATTGGGTACCACCCCAGCGACGGGCATTTGTACCTTTTCAGGCCCTTTTTGTACCTTTATTTCTGAGAGTGCAGACTGTCTGTCGCTCCAAAGGTCCTACCCCCAGCCACGCCCCCTGACCCTGCCGCCCCCCCACTCTGGGGTCTCGCTGAAGGGTCTCTGCAGATCTCTGCGCCCTCCGTCCATCGGCCAATCCCCGCAGGACAGGAGGAGGAGGACGATCGTGGACGACCAGCACAGTGCCACCCGATTCCTCCTTCTTTTTTTGGGTTTTTTTTTTTCTTTTTTTTCTTTTTTTCAACAAAATTCTTCCACAGAACGAGTTCGCCATCTAAATTTTTTTTGTTTAACGTTTTTTTTTTCTTGTTCGAATCGTTTAAAGAACATTTGTAAAAAGACGTTTGATGAAACAGGCTAGGACGGTAAAAGCGAATCCGCTATATACGCTGATATACGGAGGATGTCGTGTAGGCGAGGAGAGCGGTCGAAGATGAGTACCCTTCAGAGGGGTAGCGGAACTAACCACGAGCCGGACGGGGAGGGGTCGGACTGGCCCCCGTCCCGCCAACGCACGCCGTATGCGCCGGAGAATTGTGTTTCATTCCCGGAGAAGATTTGAGGAAATGCACACGGTCCACAGCGCAACGTCGTCTGTGACAGAGGAATTTCCGGAGATATTTTTGGGCCTTGATTTGCGCTCCTGTTGTGACGGGAGGGGAAACGAAAGGCAGTTATTGACATTTGGAATTATCATCTTTCAGCAGCACTCGTCTCCGTGGACACTTTTAGAGACTTCAGCGTCATAAAATATTTAAAAACACAAAAAAGCGTAAAGACGGAAAGAAAAAAAAAAACCAACACAAACAAACAGAAACAAAACTTATTTTATTTTCTCGTAGTGAATCATCTTTGATGGTGTGGAAATCGTGATGGATATTTTTATTCTTTTTTTTCCTCCATTTTGGAATGCTTTACAGCCATCTTCCCCTTGTACCTCTGATGTCATCATTCTGTACATATCAGGTGCACTTGACATTGTGATGTCATCATGATGAGACAGCCTGCCAGAGTTCAAGATTTCATTCATCAACCCTCAAACCTTCTTTGGGGGGAGGTTAATTGTTATTATTTGTATTTTTTTTTAAATACAATGTTGTTCACATTGAGTAAAACACAGACATTCTTCCCATATGGATGTATTGTAGAGACACACAGGGGGTGTTTTTTCTTACAGTGTTTATATTTTTTTCCTTGGTTTTCACGTGAAAAGAGTTCCTTCCTTTTCCTATTTTCAGCGACCACGGTATCATGGGACTGAGAGCCTGTGGATATGCGATGTTGCAGGGAACCCAATGTTATGACACTTTACAGAGCACGATGGTGATGTGGTTGCAAATTCCTTTTGCACTTCTTTCTTTTTTTCCACACTTCATGATCATACTTTAAGATTTGTAACACAACATACATTAATGTAAATGCCGTTTTTGACTGGAATTGACAGAAGGACACTTTGTGCAGTTGGGCTGTGTGTGTGTGTGTGTGTGTGTGTGTGTGTGTGTGTGTGTGTGTGTGTGTGTGTGTGTGTGTGAGAGACAGAGATATCAGTAAGTTATTGTGAGCTTTGTTCGCACGGTCCGCACTAACTCTTAGCAAATACTGTGAGGCAGAATGTGCTCTCTATTTTTGGTTTTCTGAAATACTGGCAGAATACTCCCGAGGCCTCTGCACTCAGAGTCTTCACGGCAGAAGACTAGATGGACACTGTGTGTAGCTTTAAATCCGTCTAGGAGGTTGTTTTTCCTTTCATTATACTGTCGCTTTGGTGTCATTGTTTAGAGCCCAATAGCTTTAGCGCCTCTCTCCTTTTCCACGACATAGTGGTTTAAAAAGAGGATGAAGGTCACATCCAAGTCGAGCAGGGGTGTCTCCCCTTCGAACTCCCGTCTTGGAGTCTGGAGGCCTTCCTGGTTTCCTTTCAGCCAATTCACAGTAGGTTTTGGAAACGAGGTTTGTGGACTTTAGTCAGTCGGTGGCTGGAATGAATAACTTCACGAGCGGGATGCCAAAACATCGGCAGCCCTGCAGGACTGGAGTCTGATCCTCTGTCTCAGCGAAAGATTGTGTTCACAATGTTGAATGGAAGTGCCACCTGTCTGATTCAATTAGATTCAATTTCATTTGTATAGCGCTTTTTTTTACAGAAGACTGCAGAGTAACAGAAGGGCAATAAAAAACCAAACACCAGGATTGGAGTCAGAAATTAGAGAGAAAAAACCCTCAAACAGTGAAGAATCCACGATGGGGGGAACCAGGCCATAGAGGGGGAGCCCATCCTCTGTCCTCTAAACTAGCTGGAAAAGTGGGGGTGAAGAGCAGAGGGTATGGGGGTATGGGCGTATGGGGGCATGGGGAACTGTCAGCACCTACCCTATCTCAGCCCCCGTAGGACCCGAACGTGTGTCTGTGCTCTGCGTTAACTTTTCGGGTTCCACATCTGCCTCTTATTTCCCAGAGACCCGAGCGCTGCCCCGTGTTAAAACTGGAGGTGTCCTCAGCCAGTCAAAACACGTCACGACTGCAGCACTGCTCTGCCCTTATCTCCTGAGTCTGAGTCCTGGCCCTGCTGCTCTCAGCCGTAACATTAAACACTCCTCTTCAAAAGGAAATGCTTCCCGTATCAGAAAAACGATTCAGCATCTTCCCCTCGAACAACCTATCTCCCCTTCTCCTCGGAAGGGGAATTAGTGCAATAATGCAGAAGTACCCCCCCCCCCCCCAACACCCTCCTCTAAAACAAAACACCATCACCCCTCCACTAAAACAAAACACCATCACCCCTCCACTAAAACAAAACACCATCACCCCTCCACTAAAACAAAACGCCACCCCCTCCTCTAAAACAAAACACCACCCCTCCCTCTAAAACAAAACACCACCCCTCCCTCTAAAACAAAACACCACCCCCTCCTCTAAAACAAAACACCACCCCCTCCTCTGAAACAAAACAAATTTTGTACCCATAGTTTTGATAAAGTACAGTTCCCTGACTGAGGGAATCATGGGAATTAATCCATCAGACCGACAGACACTTTGGCTCCCAGGTTTTGTAGAAAGGGTGTCCGTTCCGAGTGAGACGATATTGGAGCATTTCACAGACCAAAAAAAAAAAGAAACTATTTCATTCCGTGAGCAATTTTATGAGCTTACGAGAGAAAGTCATCTGAGCTGCTGTCGTTTTCACTCCACTGTCTGTCTGTGTTTCTGTGCCCAGATGAACACTCAAAATCTCTTCAAACACTTCCCAGTTTGTACATTAACAGCCCAGCAATGCTCGCCTTTTCCTACCCCTACTGCTTAGTTTGCCTAAAAGCTAAATGGTATCTAACACCGTATCAAGCCTGGTCTTGAAAACCCCCAGTATTTCTGCCTCCACTACAAGCACTGGCAAGCTATTCCACACTAGATGTAGCCTACTGAATTCTGTAAACAAAGAAAATTAATGTTCAGTAACAATATTCCATATCCCCATATCAATAAAACAAAGGGATTGTTTTTGGTTTTGTTCTGTATATGGTTTAATGACTCTGAATTTTAAGTGGGCTATAATACCTTTTTATAACAGTATTGCAACAGTGGGTCAGGAAGGCAACCGATGGAAACGTGCTCAGTTAACAGACAGAATGTATTTAGATATGGGAGCTGTTGGACATGTCAGAGGAATAAAGGCATTGTGAAGAATTTATCATCTGAGAGTGAAAGCTGCCACGTCTCTTTGTCGAATATCGTCCCCTTCCTGCCAAAAAGAGTCCGCAACACCCTCCCAAACGGTCTGTGCTTACAGTATTTATTCTCATGTAGTTTCCCTTTAAAAGGCCTCCGTGAATGGCCTGTTCTTTCCGACATTTTGTCACAAGTAGAAGTGTCGGATTCTGAAATCCTCCGTGGGTTTTATTTATTTATAACAGTGGTGTTAAAAGCGATGGTGTCAGAGTCTGTCAGGAACACTTAGGTTCCCCCGGTGGTTATTCTGGCTATTTCTCTCGGCATTGAAAACGAGGATGAACAGTTCTTCCTCTCGTGTGATTGGAGGGCAACAGGGTCACATGACCAGGAGCAGTCTGTGTAGTTGCTGTACAGATTGAACAACTTTTTGCAAAGGCTACTGAACCTTCGTAAAGCTTTGGTTCAATATGTTCAAGAACAAGACTTGTAACCAACACAATTTCATGGAATGGATCATAAGACACCTCTTGCAGGAGCATTGTTTCGGAATATTTGAACTTTTATTCAGTGTTTTGTTTTCGCTCAAAGCTTACCCATTTCCACTGTCTTTATATAATTGTTGAAGTCTAGTGGCAGGTGTGTCAGTGTGGTGTTTTCCACAGAGAAGGTGCAGGTCTGAGCTGTTATGTGCAGGTTTTATTTTACCTGTCAGACACAGGGGGGGGGGGGGGGGTTAATGCTCTCCAAGGCATTCTGTTTTGTCTGGTTAAATTGATCCTATTTTTATTCCCAACGCATCCCTACCCAAACCTGAAAAATGAGAAGTGTGTGAATTCCGGGCCTGTCATTTCTCCCTTTTGCACTGACCCAGATTGTCTTTACAGCTGAAACTTGCTGTTTATTTGAAATTCCACTCCACTATTTCACCTTGTTTTCATTCTGACCCGGTGCCAATGTTACCCGAGAAATGCCTTTCGCTGTGTAAAATGACTTTATTAGAAGTTCTGTCAAACAGTGTTGTTTATTAAGAGGGAAAACACTCGGTACACAGAGCTCTCCACGGCCGCTGTAGAGATGTTTTGATTGATCTTCTTGGCTAGCCATGCAGGGTTTTGTTCCAGAATGACTCATGCCAAGACGTACAGCTATGATGTGTTTGGATCAGTATTTGGCCATAAACATCAATATCCCTCCCACGCCCATCAACTTGAATTTGCGTCTACCCTTGTAAATAAGGTGGATTTATTTCCCATTACGGTAAGGAATAAAGCAAGCAGTATCCATAAACAATATGTGTTTTGGACGCCGTGCTGACCGTTCATTTAGAAGATTGCTTCCCCTGTTTTTCTTTTTTTCCTTATTTTATTTCAGTGGGGTTAGTGGTTTTTGTTGTTTTTTTTGTTTGTTTTTTTTAAATCTCGACCAACTGTAGAATAAAAAAGGATTCCAAGAAGGAATAATATGAAGAAATGATCTGTTGGGACTAGATCTGAAAATGATTTAAGAATTGGAGTTCTGTCACTGGGCACTATTGCGGGTGAAAAAAACCTCTCCCAACTTCCTGTTGGCAGTTCAGCTACTATTCCACTTCCTGTTTTCAGGGGGCTGTGCGCGTGGTCCTTTGATTTGGAGCTGGCTGCGTGATGTTTTGCTGCAGTTGTGTTACAGTGGATGGAAAGTTGAAGGTATTGCTAAGAAAGTGGGCTTCCTGATAGTAGTGCACTCCAGACACCTTTAAAAAGGATGAAACATGAGCAGGGATGACCCAGATAACCACTGGGTTTATGGCCTAATGAACAGCATACCATAGTATATACTGTGTAAAAGATACAGAACTGAAAGATACACCACTTGCTTTTTCCTGAGTGACTGATGCATGTTTTGTGTGTGTGCGTGTGTGTGTGTGTGTGTGTAAGGTGTCTTCCTCTCTTGCCCGTGGCAGTGTGGATCTTATGGTGAACCTCATGGCGTGCCTGGTTCCAGAACCGCTGAGAATTTCAGGCAGGACAGCTTTAGTCTCATAACCCTGTCTGTGTGTTTGACTAGAAAACAGCTGTAGAAAAACTGGGCATCAAACCATTTCTGTCAATTTCTGTGTGCATGTTGTGTTTTTTTTTTAAACGGGGAGACTGAGAATTCTAGGTTATAATTCAGTGGTTTGGGAATTCTAGGTTATAATTCAGTGGTTTGGGAATTCTGGGTTATAATTCAGTGGTTTGGGAATTCTGGGTTATAATTCAGTGGTTTGGGAATTCTGGGTTATAATTCAGTAGTTTGGGAATTCTGGGTTATAATTCAGTGGTTTGGGAAGTCTGGGTTATAATTCAGTCGTTTGGAAATTCTAGGTTATAATTCAGTGGTTTGGGAATTCTGGGTTGTAATTCAGTGGTTTGGGAATTCTGGGTTATAATTCAGTGGTTTGGGAATTCTGGGTTATAATTCAATGGTTTGGGAATTCTGGGTTGTTCAGTGGTTCTTGCTCATTCCACCCAGGACACTGATCACAATCTGCAGTGCATTACCGGGAAAACTGCACAGCCACAGATGTGTTTAGATCAATATTCAAAATCCAAGATGCATACTAAGCGTGGGAGCTACACCTTTTTCTGCCGGGGATGATACATTTCCCATCCGGATACGGGCTTCTCCAGACTTCCCTGTCACACGCTCTTCCTTCTGGTCCAGTGACATCGGTCTGATTCACCGTGCCCTCTGACAAAATGGCGTCTATCCGTGCCACACAGGCACCGCTGTGGGATTCTGGGATGCGGGCGGATGCCTCCATGCCGTTTTATGTCAGATGTTATGTGAGACTGCCCCTCTCTCTTGCTCTCGGACTCACTTGCCTTGTCTCTCTCTCTCTCTCTCTCTCAAATCCAAATAAGCATGGTCAGGGTACACTTATATTGGCAAAGTATACACAGACAAAACAAATAAATTGCACTTCAAGTAACATGCAGAAGAAATAAATCAAATTCTACATCTACATCACTCTCTCTCTCTGTCAAGATTCAAAGAGTGCTTCAAATGTGCTTTATTTGCATGACAAGTGAACTTGTGTTGCAAAAGCTCTGACAGTAACAACATATTATAATAACTGCAACAACCCCTCCCCCCCGCCCCCCCCCCAAAAAAAAAAATACAATGGAAAGTGGGGGGGGGGGGAAACAGTAACAACCCTCTCTCTTTCTCTCTCTCTCTCTCTCTCCATCTCTCTGTTGCTCTCTATCTCTCTTTCCATCTTCCTCCTGTCCTCCTGACCTCCTGGTCCGGTTACTCCCCAAACACTCCCAGAATTAGCCCTGTTCCCCTCACACTGCCCACCTCCAGCACTGCCAGCCTGGGCCACTGTGACCGAGAGGGGGCCCCCTTCTTCCACCCCCCCCATGTGCTTTGTATAAATGTATATTGACTGTAACCCTGTGAATGATGTAACAATTTAATTATTTGTAATATTGTTATTGGTTTATTTTCTAAAAATGGAAAGCCCAACTTGACTCTCCTCAATAAAATAAAAAAAAAAGAAATCCATAATTCTGTCGTCATGCTCCGAGTGTTTCATTTTCATTTTCTTTGCGGGATTGTCAGACTTGTCGGGTTGTTAAAGGTTCCATTGATTCAGTTTCACTTTTAATTAATTCGGTTTTGTGATGAATCCATTAATTCACAGTTTTGTGATGAATCCATTCATTCACAGAACACAAAGGGTCATTGTCTATGTTGTTAAGCTCTCCTGGAGGGGAGAGAAAATAAGACCAGATTCATTCCTGTGTGTATTTTATTTTATTTTATTCCTGTATCAGTGTGAATGCATTGCATTCCTGCATCTGTTCCTTTATCTATATAACTGACTGAGATTAATGGTGTTTTTTATTATTGTGATGGATTTTATGCAAGGAAGGGGTCGATCGAAGCACAGGCAGTTCAGCTTTACTCTCTAGTCCTGTTGTGTTGTGTTGTGTTGTTCACTTTTGTAGCCTGTGACCAAATAGAGAATGAAGTAATATTTCTGGTAATATTTTATGAAGGCCCACTTGGATTATATTAATTTTTGGGATCCGGACAGATTGGGGGGGTGTGTGCTGTGCATTACACAACTGGGAGGTACTTAATTAATGACGGTCCCTTCAATTCACGACAGGATAATTCACATTTCTAAACTTCCCTTCTGCCTGCGCTGCAGATTGGTGATTTGTGGGAGACTACTGCATGGATCCAGCATGTGACATCACGATGACTCCAAGTGAACTAACAAACAGATTGTTATTTATTTTATTTATTTTTTTGCTAAACAGATTGTACTGTAAATTCAGGATATCTTCAGCAAAAACAGTCTTGAGTAATCCAGGCCTAAAGATACTACATACATGGCAACTTAAAATCCTTTGCACTCTAAAAGAGTTAGTCCGCCATCTAGTGGGAATTATATGAAACTGACCTGTGCGACCGCTTGGAATAGAACCTCCCTTTATTCGTGTGGGTTAGTGGGTGTGAGCGAAAGAATCTGAACTTATTGGGGGTATTTTGCTAATGATCAATTACTGTTTATTTTACTGCTGATATTTTCATCATAGATACAATAGCTGTGGTGTATGAGCTAGCAGTTCATCGGTGATCTTTCCGGCAGGTTCAGCTGTATTAAAGGTGCAATAGGTAATTTTGGACTTCTAAAGGTCAAGAGAGGAATATCACCAACGAACACCCTCAAACCACAACACTGTTTATCCCTCCCTCTCTGTAAACACGCTGACATTGAAACGCCATTGGCTGTGGCAATTAGAACCAATTTGAATTATTGTACAGCTGTACAATGTGCCGGGCCGTCAACTGCATATTTTGAAACCCGAATTTAAGGACTATAAACACAGGCGGAGGGTGAGTCAACATGTTAGCGGGCCTTTTACAACGATAGGAAGGGATTTACAATGGTCTTTTAACAATGCTTTAACACAAAAATCTTACCTTTTGTACCTTTAAAAGATTTTATTCTCTGTGAAGCCTGAACCTTGTCTGAACCCAACTAATCACTGGTCCTGACATCTTGCCTCTGCACTTAATAAGCGTAATATTAATAATAAGATTAATAAGCCATTAAGATATTCTATGAATAATACATTGAACACATACAGTGAAGCTATTATAAGTAATTATAATTCCCATTGCATTAATGCAGTGCTGGGTGGTTCACTCTCTTTATAGGATAGCACGTTGCTACAGTGCTGAAGGAAATTCATAAAGTGAAGACATTAAACAAAATTACAATAAAACCAAATTATTATTATTATTATTATTATTATTATTATTATTATTATTATTATTATAATAGGCGGCACGGATGGTGCGCCTCACAGTAAGGAGGTCCCGGGTTCGAATCCTGGTTGGCCAGGGTCTCTCTGTGTTTCCTCCAGGTACTCCGGTTTCCTCCCACAGTCCAAAGACATGCAGGTTAGGCTGATTGGAGAGTCTAAATTGCCCGTGGGTATGAGGGTGTGAGTGAATGGTGTGTGTGCCCTGCGATGGACTGGCGACCTGTCCAGGGTGTATTCCTGCCTTTCGCCCAATGTATGCTGGGATAGGCTCCAGCCCCCCTGCGACCCTGTTCTGGATAAGTGGGTTAGGAGAATGAATGAATGAATGAATGAATGAATGAATGAATGAATGAATGAATGAATGAATTATTGTTCTTTACAAATGAACAGTAATTGAGATATACATGTGAAGGCAGTATTATTCCACAAGGGGGCAGCATCAGCCAGGTTGATTGAGCCTAGCGGTTGCCCATGAGTGTGAACTGTTTGTGGGAGTTCGTATGCATATACAGCTACTGGGTGATTACTTCAGCATGGCTGCTTGCATTCAAAAGCGATCAAAAGGTTCAGGAGGATTATCAGATGAAATAAGGATTTCTGCATCCCCCCTGACCACCACAGCTCCAGCAATGAATATGTGTCCGTGGACAGGAAGAGGATCATTTCACCTGTTTACTCTGTGCAGCCATGGAGCTCCTTAATACCTGCAGTCACAGCCTTAGAGTAGACATATCCAGAAATAAGAATGTGCTCATTTCAATTTCTTATTTCTCTCCACTTGTTTCCTTTTACTTGCTCCTGACCCGGAAATCAATCAAGTTTCACCATCTTTAAGGACGTTGCAACCCCTTAAATGTTCCTTCTAGAAGCAAGAAGTTGAAGTTAGGAACAGACAATCTTTTCCTTTGAGTAAGAGAACATCAGCGCATCCTTTACCTAAGTTCTTTTGTTTTCAGAAAGCCAGACATACAAATGATCGACCTGTGGATCAACTGCCATGCATCTGCCACGTCTGTAACTGACGTGGCGTTCACAAACTGACGTTTTAAGGAGCAAGGATATTCCATTAGCTTAATTCACGTTTTCTCAATTTCCCAGGCATTGCTTCTTTTCCTTTCATCTTTTCCCAGCTTCTCCTGATGGGTGGAGCTCAGGCCAAAGAAATGGGAAAACAAAAGGAAAAAGTGGAGAAAAATAAGCAATTGGAATGAGCCAAATGTGTTCCAGGCTGAATTTGGATTGTGTGGCCTTTTGGTGAGTGCAGTCTTTTATAGCAGTCGGATGACAAATGTAATCGGACAGGAATCGGCAAGTTCTAACTACGTGAGGAAAGGTATATTACATTATAATAATGGCATTTGGCAGACGCTCTCATCCAGAGTGACGTACAGTTGATTAGACTAAGCAGGAGACAATCCTCCCCTGGAGCAATGCGGGGTTAAGGGCCTTGCTCAAGGGTCCGACGGCTGTGCGGATCTTATTGTGGCTACACCGGGGATCGACTGTAAGGATACGTACAGTTTATTCTTATGCAGGTGTCTGAAAACCAACCACAATATGATGATGCACTGGGGCAGAAACCTGAGAATTAACCACCATAACGCACTCGTTGTCAGAGTAAGCTGAACTGCAGTAAAATCAAACACAACTCTACCTGTAGGGCGGCCTGTAGCATAGTGGTTAAGGTAAATGACTGGGACACACAAGGTCGGTGGTTCTAATCCCGGTGTAGCCACAATAAGATCCGCACAGCCGTTGGGCCCTTGAGCAAGGCCCTTAACCCTGCATTGCTCCAGGGGGAGGATTGTCTCCTGCTTAGTCTAATCAACTGTACGTCGCTCTGGATAAGAGCGTCTGCCAAATGCCAATAATGTAATGTAATGTACCTCAGATTAAAGGTTTAAAGGTCGTCCGAGCTCAGACCGCTGTGCTGCTTTCCATGCTCTGGAAGAAAAAACCCGCCTGTGTCTGCTGCTGTCAAAAGTTATAATTTGGTCAATACAATTAGAAGCAGTCTGCATTCAGAGCAAATGTGTAATTGATTTGTTTTGGAGCTTTAATTGAAGTGGCAGTGGAGGACAAACGCTCTGACATTTAAGCCTGTAACTCCACATTTTATAAGAAGCAGAAAGGTTGTGAGGGGAATGGGAAATTCTGTATTTTCTTAACGGAGGTGCTCAGTATTCTGTTAAAGTATCGCTGCACGGCTCACGGAAATTCAGTATTTTGTTAGAGGACAACAGAACATTGGCAAGCATTATTTTGTAATGGAGGACATCATGTCCTTGTTGAAAAAGCTGCTGAAGCTATGCTTTGAAACAGCTGGTTGCCGGTTGCCCGCTTCAGACCAGCTTCCAGCTTCATATGGATTGACCAGCTCAAGTTATGTCTTGGGGCGGCACGGATGGTGCAGTGGGTAGCACTGCCGCCTCACAGCACGGAGGTCCTGGGTTCGAATCCCTGTTGGCCGGGGCCTCTCTGTGTGGAGTTTGCATGTTCTCCCCATGTCTGCGTGGGTCTCCTCCGGGTACTCCGGTTTCCTCCCACAGTCCAAAGACATGCAGGTTAGGCTGAGCAACCAGCTCAGACAAGTGACCAGCACTTGCTGGTTTACCTGCTTATACCCAGCTAGACCAGCACAAATTTCAAGCTGGACATTGTTGGTTTTTATAGCAGGGAATGCTAAAGGAAATGCAGTATTGTGTAAAAGAGGATAGCACTTTGCTACAATGCTAAAAGAAATGCAGTATTTTGTAAAAAGAAGACCACACATTGCTACAATGCTAAAGGAAATGCAGTATTTTGTAAAGCAGGACAGCTTGTTGCCAAAATGCTAAAGGAGATGCAGTGTTTTGTAAAAGAGGATAGCATATTGCTACAATGCTAAAGGAAATGCAGTGTTTTGTAAAAGAGGATAGCACGTTGCTACAATGCTAAAGGAGATGCAGTGTTTTGTAAAAGAGGATAGCACGTTGCTACAATGCTAAAGGAAATGCAATGTTTTGTAAAAGAGGATAGCACGTTGCTACACTGCTAAAGGAAATGCAGTGTTTTGTAAAAGAGGATAGCACGTTGCTACAATGCTAAAGGAGATGCAGTGTTTTGTAAAAGAGGATAGCACGTTGCTACAATGCTAAAGGAAATGCAGTGTTTTGTAAAAGAGGATAGCATGTTGCTACAATGCTAAAGGAAATGCAGTGTTTTGTAAAAGAGGATAGCACGTTGCTACAATGCTAAAGGAAATGCAGTGTTTTGTAATGGAGGATAGCACGTTGCTACACTGCTAAAGGAAATGCAGTGTTTTGTAAAAGAGGATAGCACGTTGCTACAATGCTAAAGGAGATGCAGTGTTTTGTAAAAGAGGATAGCACGTTGCTACAATGCTAAAGGAAATGCAGTGTTTTGTAAAAGAGGATAGCATGTTGCTACAATGCTAAAGGAAATGCAGTGTTTTGTAAAAGAGGATAGCACGTTGCTACAATGCTAAAGGAAATGCAGTGTTTTGTAAAAGAGGATAGCACGTTGCTACACTGCTAAAGGAAATGCGGTGTTTTGTAAAAGAGGATAGCACGTTGCTACAATGCTAAAGGAAATGCAGTGTTTTGTAAAAGAGGATAGCACGTTGCTACAATGCTAAAGGAAATGCAGTGTTTTGTAAAAGAGGATAGCACGTTGCTACACTGCTAAAGGAAATGCAGTGTTTTGTAAAAGAGGATAGCACGTTGCTACAATGCTAAAGGAGATGCAGTGTTTTGTAAAAGAGGATAGCACGTTGCTACAATGCTAAAGGAAATGCGGTGTTTTGTAAAAGAGGATAGCACGTCACTGCAATGCTAAAGGAAATGCAGTGTTTTGTAAATGAGGATAGCACGTCGCTACAATGCTAAAGGAAATGCAGTATTTTGTAAAAGAGGATAGCATGTTGCTACAATGCTAAAGGAAATGCAGTATTTTGTAAAAGAGGATAGCACGTTGCTACAATGCTCCGGTGGCATTTGGCATGCCGTGTTTTCACAGACCTGGCCCCCAGGAGTAAGACTGAGCGTTAAAAACAAATGAGTCACTCGAAAGGCACTGGCCGTGCCCCCTGAAATTCCAGCTGTTTCCTCGACCCACATCACCCCACCGACCGAGGCTTTCGCTCGGCTATCCCCGGCTGCTCCACGTTAACGATTAACCGTCCCTGCCGTTTTTTTTCCTTCGTTTTTTTTACAACAGAAAGTGTTTTCCATCAGGTTAATGTTACATGTATTGATTTTAAACAGGCCTTCTGTGCTTTCTCTGCGATATCCTGAGTGTTCCTGAGACTAACACCGATCTTCTGCACTTGAGCACGTCTGCGTCGGATCGGGTGTCTGCTGAGCGATCTTAATGTAATAACGCTTCCTCTCCTGGGCTCAGGAAGAGTGTGTTCTGGAGCCGGTTTATCCACTGCGATACTTTTCCTCTCTTTCTCATCAGACCATTATCCTCAGCGTACGGGAAATAAGCTGTCTGGCTGACAAGATGAGGTCTCTGCGCAGTCGTTAGCTTGGGTTCCTGTTTATTCAGCCATTACAAAGCCACAGTGGGCATAATATTGGAGTTCAGGAACTTTAAAACTATCGATTACATTTTATTTGTGAATTAATAAATAATTTGTTTTTTAGCTGATGCTTTTATCCAATTGGGGTTGGGCAGCCCTGCTCTAGCCGTTGAATGAGGTGTGCTTTGTTGGGGTTGGAGTAAAAACCTACTTGGACGGTAGATCTCCAGGAACAGGGTTGGGCAGCCCTGCTCTAGCTGTTGAATGAGGTGTGCTTTGTTAGGGTTGGAGTAAACACCTACAGGATGGTAGATCTCCAGGAGCAGGGTTAGGCAGTCCTGCTCTAGCTGTTGAATGAGGTGTGCTTTGTTAGGGTTGGAGTAAACACCTACAGGATGGTAGATCTCCAGGAACAGGGTTGGGCAGCCCTACTCTAGCTGTTAAATGAGGTGTGCTTTGTTAGGGTTGGAGTAAACGCCTACAGGATGGTAGATCTCCAGGAACAGGGTTGGGCAGCCCTGCTCTAGCTGTTAAATGAGGTGTGCTTTGTTAGGGTTGGAGTAAACACCTACAGGACGGTAGGTCTCCAGGAACAGGGTTGGGCAGCCCTGCTCTAGCTATTGAATGAGGTGTGCTTTGTTAGGGTTGGAGTAAACACCTACAGGACGGTAGATCTCCAGGAACAGGGTTGGGCAGCCCTGCTCTAGCTGTTAAATGAGGTGTGCTTTGTTAGGGTTGGAGTAAACACCTACAGGATGGTAGATGTCCAGGAACAGGGTTGGGCAGCCCTGCTCTAGCTGTTGAATGAGGTGTGCTTTGTTAGGGTTGGAGTAAACACCTACAGGATGGTAGATTTCCAGGAACAGGGTTAGGCAGCCCTGCTCTAGCTGTTAAATGAGGTGTGCTTTGTTAGGGTTGGAGTAAACACCTACAGGATGGTAGATCTCCAGGAGCAGGGTTGGGCAGCCCTGCTCTATATCAGCAGGTGTGAGGGCCAGTCTGAGCCAGGCTCCGCCGCGCAGCTCAGCTCCCAGGGAAAGGCCCTGCCTCTGGGGCAGAGTGCCAGGCCAGATCAGCCTCTGCTCCATCAACCAGACGGCCATGATGGAGTCCAGCACTCAGTCATTAGTCTTCGATCTGCCCGTAATTAAGAGAGGGAGTGCATCTCCTGTCTGCGGTCTGCACATGCGAGAGGGAGGGAGGGAGGGATGGAGAGACAGAGAGAGGGAGGGAGACAGAGAGGCAGAGAGAGAGAGTGAGGGAGGGAGAGACCAAGAGAGAGAGGGAAAAGGAGAAAGGGAGAGGTAGAGAGAGGGGGAGAAGCACGGTGAGAGGGAGGGAGAGGAAGACGGAGGGAGAGAGAGCAAGAGGGAAAGTGAGACAGGGATGGAGAGACGGTGTGAGAGAGCAAGAGAGAGAGAGAGTGGAGGAGAGGGGGAGATGAATAGAGAGAGGAATAAGGGTGAGGCTGATTGAATTTCAGTCCGATTGATGCATACAGAGAAGGCCCTCTCCTTGTCTCTCCTGGGCGTGCCCCTGGGGCCAGTCTGTGGCCCAGACGCATGTCCCTCCAGAGACCCCAGTGAAGAGGGGAGGTGCAGCGGCTCCATCGAGCTTCTCGCAGCACGTGACACATCACCGAACATCACAGATGTCCGATCTGATCTGAAAATGACCACTGTGGGGGCAGGTTTTAGTTTAAGACACATTACATTATATTAAAGGCATTTGGCAGATGTTCTTTTTTTTTTTTTTTATACATTTTTTCCAGATTTTTCCCTTTTTCTCCCAATTTGGTAGCCAATTGTACCTCGTCTGATTCAATTGGAGGTAGTCGTATTAGATGTACCGCCCGTACCCCGTCCCTCGGCGGCCCGAATGAGAGCGACACGCCTTCTTCAAGCCGTCTCGTCTTGTGCCCGTTGCCATGATTTCGAGGCGCCCGAGGTGCGGCGATCTAATAACCCTGCCAAGTCCCTCCCTCTGGAGCAGCGAGCCAATTATTGCTGCCCCACGTGAGCCGGCCAAACTTGGCTTTTGGCAGGACCGAGAATTGAACCCCGGTCCCCGGTGTGCAACTGCAGCAAACTGCAACCGGAAGTCTGCTGCTGGCAGACGCTCTTATCCAGAGCAACGTACAGCTGATTCGACTAAGCAGGAGGCAATCCTCCCCTGGAGCAATGCAGGGTTAAGGGCCTTGCTCAAGGGCCCAACGGCTGTGCAGATCTTATTGTGGCTACACCGGGGATCGAACCACCAACCTTGTGTGTCCCAGTCGTGTACCTTAACCACTACGCTACAGGCCGCCTAGATACCTGATTCTACTGATGAAGGTCCAGACTGAAGACCGTGACTAGTTAAATAGTTAAATCAGGTGCATTACCAAAAACCGACCAAAAAACCTGCATCCTCTCTAACCTGCATCCGAGGTTGGACACCCCTGCCCTGGATCATCAGAGAATTGATGGGGTAGCCCCCTGATTAAAGGGAGTCCTGAATTATACCGCCGTTTATGATCAACAGCTCTTAAGGAGCAGGGCCAGCTCTCCTCCCGGTGAGTTACACATCACCCTACGTCATACGAGATCGATGGGGTAGCCCCCTAATTAGAAGAAGTCCTGAATTACACCTCCGTTTATGATTTACAGCTCTTAACGGTGACGCCCGCCCTGTCACTCCCAGGACTGAGGCAGGGACGCCACGCAGGCGGGTTCATGACAAACTGAGCCCCTG
>NC_083769.1:48390372-48412872 GCF_963514075.1 Conger conger | reverse complement strand
TGATCTTTATCCTACAGTTGCTCTTAAACCTCAGTTTGGCCTACAGTTGATCTTTATCCTACAGTTGTTCTTAAACCTCAGTTTAGCCTACAGTGGATATTAAACTACACTACAGTGGGTCTTCGTCCTCGGTTCAGGATCTTCTCATCTGGTGTCACTGCTCTTGACGGTGATCAGTGGCAGCGTAGCGCTATCGGCTGAGCGACCTCCTTTCATTTGGCGGTCAGCAGCGACCGGGTATTTGAGCATTCGAGGCACAGTTGGCGCATGCTTAATAATCCATGCACACGTGGCCCATCCGTGCTTAATAATGAACTAATTGCAGGGCGAGGCGTCGTAGAAAGCTCCAGGACCGCGCACCGTTCGGAGGGTCAGGGACTCCGGTGCCATCTGAACGATGAGGTGGGAGCTCCCTCCCGCCCCCCCAGCCTCCCCTCCCCCCCCCCCCCCCCCTCCTGCACCCCCGGCCTCCCCTCCCCGCCCCCTCCTCCGGGAGAGAGCTACTTCCTCATTCCGCCCGCGTGTCCTCAGCAGAGTGAGTTATGATGGGCCCTTTGCGACGGGGTCACCCCTGTTGCCTGCAACTCGCACAGATTCAATATTCTGGCTAAAAGGACTGTGGCAGAGACAAACGGAATTAGTCGACAGATAGGGGGGAAAAAAAATAAAAAATAAAGAATCTCGGTGGGCTTGTGTGTGTTGCCTCCCAGCTAGTGGGTATCAGAGACTGGGAGGGAGGGGCGTGTGGGTGGGAGGTCGGTGTGGAGAAGGGGGGGGCGGGGGGGGGGGGGGGTTGTAGACAGGGTTAAAGGTTAAAGGTTAAACGTCTATCAGTCGGGCATACGTAGAAGCCAGAGTGTGAACATAATCGGTTGTGTAACCGCGTCTGCTTAGTGTCGGACGCACTCGCTCCCGGGTTGACATTACAAACTCTCAAGCCTGAGGGGTAACTTGTTAAAGGTCAACATCGATACCAGGTGTGTCGCAGCTGTGTGTGTGTGTGTGTGTGTGTGTGTGTGTGTCCCAGGTGTGTGTGTGTGCGAAGACAAGGTCAGTCCTTGCCTGTCTGCCACAGGTCCACCCTAGAGCAAGGTGCTGTAAATAAACTAAATTGGTTACGGCACGAGTGAGTCACGTTGCCGAATAACATCGTTCTGAATCATTAAAAAATGCTATTATTTCAACCATTCTGATTATCTTGCCCTCTGCGTACGTTCTGCTTCGGAATTAAATTTGATCCCTGTCACTAACTACTGTGTAGCCTTTAGTCCGTCTTTGACAACGTTATCTCTTACTATTCATATATTTTCCCGACATAAATATAATTATCAATCATTTTAAAGCATATATTGATGTTGCTAATTTATGTGTCAATATTCATAACTATTAAATTACAAGTGAAATACACTTGCTTAATCGGCTGCTTTTACTGACACAATGCAGACCGTTTGCAGTGATAATGATACCACCTCCACAGGGTGTGAACAGGTGTGTAGTTAATGAGATGTGCACTCACACAGGTCACCTGTGGGCGAAGGTGAGGCTCCCCCCGCTGGCGTCGGCACGACTGCAGAGTCATGAGGGGAAAACGGGGTGTTATTTCTGCAGCGATGCGTCTCCGAGCCCGTCTGATATGCTAACCGTCCACCAGCCCGCTTTGGCGGCCATTTTGTCCTCTTCCCGCCCTCCCCCAGTCACTGCCGCGTCCACACCATTTGTTCTGTTCTAATGAGCCGGGCTCCCTGCGGTGTCGTCCAAACCCGGAGCTCTGCGTCCCCCTTCTGCGTCTTCTCTCCCGAAGTGAGCCATTTCAGTCATATTACTGCGTCTAATAATGCGCTGCGTTGGCCTGGATTCAATCACCGTTTTGTACCAAAACTCGCAAATAAATGTTGTTTTGTCTTTTCTTCATTAAGACTGTTTCGGCGAGTTTCGGAGATTGCCGATATTAACTTGGGGAAACTGTGTTTGCGGAGAAGAAATAACGAAAACTTAATTGTGTGAGGCGACAGAAGTTGATTGGATCCATGTCTTTGTCTCTAAAGTGCAGTTATTTTTACACAGGAGATAACCTCAGAGATGCAATACCTTTGGTAATGGGCTGGTAGGCGCCTTTTGGTAAGTAGGCAGCAACAGTGTTTCAAAGAACAAATTGAAACTTATTGTTTAGGGTCCTTCACCGCCTGTATGTTACGGAAATATGGCGCAGAATTACAGATACTGCACAAGCAACAGGCAAATATTGTCATCCTGTGACCATCAACCCATTGCCAGTAAAAAAAAACAAACAACAAACACAAAAGGAATATAGAGTTGCAGAATTCCCAGTGGTTTTATGAAGAGAAAAACATCTAGAGATCCGTCGGAATCCTTTATGTGATCACTCAGAAACCAGCGGAGCCTGTGCCGGTTAGAAGTCTGGAACAACTTTATCGAGCTCTGCTGTTGTGTCTGGCTCTGATCACTGTGTTCAGGAGGAGGGGCCTAGAGGGGGAGCTGGTCACATGACCAGAACACGAGGCCAAAAAGCAGAAACCGCTGACGTGCTTTCAAGATCCATCCATCTATTAACTTAACCCGCTTATCCTGAACAGGGTCGCAGGGGGGCTGGAGCCTATCCCAGCATACATTGGGCGAAAGGCAAGAATACACCCTGGACAGGTCGCCAGTCCATCGCAGGGCACACACACCATTCACTCACACACTCATACACTCATACCTATGGGCAATTTAGACTCTCCAATCAGCCTAACCTGCATGTACCGGAGTACCTGGAGGAAACCCACGCAGACACGGGGAGAACATGCAAACTCCACACAGAGAGGCCCCCGCCGACAGGGATTCGAACCCAGGACCTCCTTGCTGTCAGGTGGCAGTGCTACTCCGTGCCGCCCTGCTTTCAAGATGACAAATGTTATCTAACGTTAATGAGAACGAAAACAAAACATTCACCGAGAACGAAAAAATGAACAAAAATGGCTGCCAATGGGGAAAATGCTAAGAGAACAAGAACATTAATCAATGAATGAACTAGCTGCCATTGTTAGACCCAGGTCGCGTCCATTCGTGTTAAAAATGCCTTGGTGGCGAACTAGATGGGATGTTAATTTATCATCGTTCAACCGTAACTCAACTGTTTGCTGCAAACAGAGTTCGCCGTGAGCGTTCGCTGTCTCGACCTGCTCGTCTCCTCGTAATCGAAGGTTTCCATCACCTTCGATTACTCTTCCTCGAATTACGCGAAATCACGCGAGGTCGTCGCCGAGGAACCGAGCCAAACTTCCAGGGAAACGACGCGTCGGATTCCAGCGACCTGCTCCTCTGGCTCCCGCTGTGAGCCCACGGTGACGTCCCTCCCCAACACTCCAGGCTAATTACGAGAGATGAGAGCACTCCAGCTCAGAGCACCTCTTAACACAGTAACATGTGTTATATACTGTATATTATGGCTGATAAATATACACCTGAAACTAATTGAAATCACTGTCAACACTGCCTTTCTCTCTAGAGAGGAGCGAGGAAAATGTGTTCAAGGTCAATTCATAAAAACGACCTAAAACAGGCTATGAAGTGATAATTTTAGCCTAGTTGCCCTGCAAAGTTGTAAAATTCTGATTGATTAGGAGCGACGTGGCTCAGGCGGTAAGAGCAGTCGTCTGGCAGTCGGAGGGTTGCCGGTTCGGTTCCCCGCCCGGGCTGTGTCGCAGTGTCCCTGAGCAAGACACCTAACCCCCAAATGCTCATGAGGAGCTGGTCGGTACCTTGCATGGCAGCCAATCGCGGTTGGTGTGTGAGTGTGTGAGTGTGTGTATGAATGGGTGAATGAGAACCATTAATTGTACAGCGCTTTGGATAAAGGCGCTATATAAATGCCAACCATTTACCATTAGGACCATGGTTACATTTTCTGTAAACCATGAGATATTTAGGTGATGATTTACAAACATTTATACAGTATATAATGCGATTAGCTTTGCATCAGCAATGTATTTTTGAAATGGTACAGAATGCTTTTCACAATAAGCTTTCAAAATTATGCCAGCTTTCCATTTATGCAGTTTTCCAGGGATTTTGGATTAAGTAGTAGTTCTCCTAAACTTAAACCCTGTTGTCAACCAGCTGTTGTAATTGTGTGAATGCTTTATTACAGTAGATTATGTGCCCTTCGGGATAAAGTACTGAAGCTATTAAAAATTTCCATATTAATAGATATGAGATGAAATTATAGGCAGAAAGGTACAGAAATGAATAGTGTAGTCCATGGGTGTACTTCATTGTGTCTTGGGTTACATTTATGAGGGCCACATTGGCTCAGGCAGTCGTCTGGCAGTCGGAGGGTTGCCGGTTCGATCCCCCGCCCGGGCTGTGTCGAAGTGTCCCTGAGCAAGACACCTAACCCCCAAATGCTCCTGACGAGCTGATCGGCGCCTTGCATGGCAGCCAATCGCCGCTGGTGTGTGAGTGTGTGTATGAATGGGTGAATGAGAAGCATCAATTGTACAGCACTTAAAAGCGCTATATGAATGTAGACCTTTATTATATAGATAATGTTTGGCGGAAAGTTGATGTACTAAACAGCAGATACGGCAAACCACCAAATAAAGAGGTCAGTCCGTGATGTAATGATTAATATCTATTGAGATCATATCTAATCATTTTCCATACCACAGGATTTTGGATTAGTGCCGGCCCCGTCTGATATTATCCCCATGGACGGTATTTCCATCTGTGCTATCTTTGCGTGAATCTGCATCATCCGCGCGGCGGTAAGTACAGGTAAGATTCCTCTGGGGGCAGAGCTCCTTAATGGATTATCTCAAGTACATCTGTACATTAGATCCACACATTCCCATGCTTTCCATCTGTCTATTTATATTCCCCGCTTGTTTTTTTATTTTAGCTTTAAATGCACTCTAATGTTCTCTGTAAGGGTTACGTGGGGTGCTGTGTTATTTCTGCTCCTCTGCGAGGGTTTGCACCGGCAGATAATGCAGATAATGCGCTCCGGCTTGCTAAAAGGCCACGCCGTGCTACTCAAGGCGAATAGCAGAAACACTTTCTCTCTAGTAATCCAATATATGCACTAAATATACTGTACGTGTGCTTTGCGTTCTAAAATTACTGTAGGTAATGAAAGCATAAAGCATGTATCAATGTTATCAGTTTCGCACCATGCATAATTAATACACAGAATGCCATAATTACGATCCCGACAGTTCCAGAGGACCGAAAATAGCGGTGTAGCCTCGGAGCCTGCAGTTATTTAATGCAGGGCCTGATTATGCATGGGCATAAATATTCATCACACACAGTCATGTGGGCCGGCACGCAGCTCTGTGAGAATAACATTCAGGTCTGCCAGGAGCCTGCGTGTGCTCATTACTCTAGTGCTGATGATGGAAATATTTAAGGACAGGCAGTATCTGGACCAAACATGTATGACTGCGCGTGTGTGTGTGTGTGTGTGTGTGTGTGTGTGTGTGTGTGTGTGTGTTTGTGTGTGTGTGTTTGTGTGTGTGTGTGTGTGTGTGTGTGTTTGTGTATGTGTGTGTGTGTGTGTGTGTGTGTGGGCTGGCTAAAGGGATGGCTAAGAGACTAGCAAAACATTGCTCAGTCTCCTCCATTATAGGCAGTCACTGTACTGTATATGGAGGAGAAGATGTGTCCTATACTCATAATGTTATTTTGCTGGAGATGCCAATCTTTATCCTGCATATTGTTTGCTAGATCTCTACGGGTATACTTTCTGCTACTCAAGCGAAGGGCATCAGAGTGTAATTGAAATATCTTTGGGCCCTTATAATGTATTTCATAAATCAATCGGATTGGGGTTTTTGAATCGACTCAGCCGTATCTTGGATCAGATTTCTGGCACAAATCAGATAATCGTTATACCGCTCCTGCTCACATGTGTGCATGTGTGTTTGTGTGTGTGCCAGTGTGTGTGTGTGTGCATGTGTGTGTGTGCACTGTGTGTGCCAGTGTGTGTGTGTGCATGTGTGTGTGCCAGTGTGTGTGTGTGCATGTGTGTGTGTGCACTGTGTGTGCCAGTGTGTGTGTGCATGTGTGTGTGCCAGTGTGTGTTTATGTGTGCATGTGTGTGTGCCTGTGTGTGTGTGGTGGGCTCATTACTCTCATGTTGATGACAGAAATATTTAAGGACAGGCATTACATTACAAGGCATTTGGCAGATGCTCTTATCCAGAGCGACGTACCTGGACCGTACAGTATGGAGCAGTATCTGGACCAAACATGTGACTGTGTGTGTGCCAGTGTGTGTGTGCTTGTGTGTGTGTGTGAATGCGTGTGTGTTTGTATGTGTGTGTCTGTGTGTGTGTGTCTGTGTGTGTGAATGCGTGTGTGTTTGTATGTATGTGTCTGTGTGTGTGTGTGAACGCCTGTGTGTTTGTACAGCGGTTTGGATAAAGGCGCTATATAAATGCCTGCCATTTACCATTTATGTGTGTGTGTCTGTGTGTGTGTGAATGCGTGTGTGTGTGTCTGTGTCTGTCTGTGTGAATGCGTGTGTGTTTGTGTGTGTGTGTCTGTCTGTCTGTGTGTGTGTGAATGCGTGTGTGTTTGTATGTGTGTGTGTGTGAACGCCTGTGTGTTTGTATGTGTGTGAGAGATCGGGATGCTGCAGAACCAGGATCATTGCAGCAGCCTGTAATTTAAAACACTTAAATATGATCACATTCACTCTGCTCCAGCTGCTGATTCCGGCAGTACAGAGAGTACCGAGCTCAAACCGGGTGCAGTTGTTTAAAACCACATTAAAGTGCCGTTCAGACTCTTCTGATATGACGCAGTGGCGGAACGTTTCTTCTTTTGAGAAGATGATCCGACTCTTTCTCTAATATACATATAGGCTGAGAACACAGATTTTAAATGTTATTGGAAACGTGAGCCTTTTTTTGGTCATATAAAGTCATGATGACGATGAGTTCTCTTCCTGTGCCCCTGTAAGTGCAGGACACCTTCCCCACTCCCTCTGTCTGTACTGTAAAGTTCATTTTTATTTTGTACGGCGAGCTTTGTTCACCGTGACATGAGCCATACGTTTGACCTCCTACTGGTTACGACACTTCGCTGAACAACAATTGCTGTATATCTAAGTATATTTTTTAAATGTGTTCTTGGGAAGACATACACCATTATGTAAGTAAGTTGATATTACTGGAATAACATGTTGAAGATAAAAAATGTGCCTTTCTGCTCAATTCAGTTATTGTTTATTTTGTTTTGGCTACACAACAGTATGCTGTCACCCCGCAATATGTTTTTACATTTTAATAGGGGACAGCATATGGTACATCATGGTAGTAAATGAGATTTCAAGCATATAAAGCATAACAACCAGTCTGCAGTTGAACTTCATAACTATGCACCCACCAGTGCTGGGTGGGTGGGTGGGTGGGTGGGTGGGAGAATCCAAGCCAGGAAGCACGCAGAAAACTACAAGTCTGACTTGAAAGCCCATCTGTGAACAATAGGTATAGTCATCATACCTGTAGTTCCCTTTAACCTTGTCTACCTCTTTTAAGGTGAGTTTTAGGGACTGCATCTTAAATCAGTGAAAGCAATACTGCCTTCATTCATATGCGCATGTTATCCAAAAGTATCGATCAGTCTGCACCTGCTTATTATTCATTTCTGTATTTGCACATAAAATACATCAAAGAAATAAAAAAGAAAAAAATCTGATCACAAACACTGACCATTATCATACTTATCAAAACATAATATTTCCAAAGTATGTATTTAAAATGATAATGATAAAAACATTTTCTTATAGATTCATGGTTTTGTGTAATGTGTTTCAGGCAGGTAGAAATCTTTCGCATGCAACAGGATAAATACAGCGTCTGAAAAGGGAGTTAATTTTTGTTCTTGAAGGTCAATGCTCTCTCACCGGGTGATTTATTACCACAGATTACTCATATGAAAGGTGGCTGTACCGCTGAGAGTACTGCCCCTGTCACAAACCATTGTACCCCTATAGGAACATTTTGTGCACATTCTTTCTGACAGTGCGGAGAGAGAATGAAATGTCTACACTTCTCATTTAAAATGGAGGCTGCAGACAGAGGTGATGATGGAGTTCGCTCGTGATTTCATGCCGGCGCGCTGATACCCGGCTATTTTAAGGAGTTTACGCCGTGATTGAGAGAGGTCGTTCACAATCTGAGAGGCTTTTCCTTGGCCCGTTCGCACACACATAGATCTCGTGTCCCGGGGCGGGCTGATTTAAAAGGGCACGGAGCGGGGTCTCTCTCTCGCGCGCTCTCTCTCTCTCCCGCTCTCTCTGCAGGTCTGGAGTCGGCGGGGGTCACACAGCGGCATCGTCAGAAAGCTTCTTTCTGTGGCAGCGTGACGAATGCGCGAAGCCTTGGGCGGGTTATGGAAGGTGGTGTCTAATCCGTCCGTGTGTGACGGGGGGTCCGGGGAGGGCGAGGGGGGCGGGTGGCTCCAGGCTGGCTGCGGCTGCGTCTCTGGCCCGGTCCGGTCCGGCCCGGTCGGCTGGCATTTGGGTCGTGCCTTTCAGACACAGGCCATTGTGTGAGCAGCCCTTCCTGTCTGCCCCCCTGGCGTCTCCAGGCGGGTCACAGGGGCGCTGGGGTGGGCCGGTGCACGTCTGCTGGACACTTTTTTTTTTTCCCCCTCCACCCTGGGGTTCTCTGAAGGCCAGCCAGCCTGCCCACGCTAACCTTCTGGGCCCCTGTCTCTGCCTGCTCTCCCCCCCCCCCCCCTTCCTGCCACACAGGCCTGCCACACAGACGGAGGGAGAGAGGGAGAGGGAGAGAGGGACGGAAAGAAGGAGAGGGAGAGGGAGAGAGAGAGAGACAGAGACAGAGAGAGACGGCGGATTCTCACCTAACAATGCGCAACCCTAGGCGAGGCAGCTGTCCGCGTGTCTTGGATGTCTGCCACATGGCTGGGGGTGATTTTAAGAAGCCTGGCTGACATTTCTGGCCTTTGTCTCCCTTCCCGCGGTGGTGCCCGAACCCCACAGCGCACCTCACCGGGAAGAGTTTGCCATTTATCATTTATTTATGCCCGATGCCTTAATTGCATCCAGACAAAAAAGGCCCTTTGTCATCTCTCAGTGGGGCCGGCTCGACTGTACACGGCGACTGGTGATGGCAGGCCACAGCTTTGTTCCGCACGCCTCCAGAAAGCCGCGGTCTGACAAAACCTCTCCGTCCCCTTCTGTCGCTGAACTGTGCCATGTCTCCCTTTCCTTTCTTCACTCAGGTACCGCTTTTGTTGCTATGGGGGGCACGGTGACACAGTGCTTGGCGCTGTTGCCTCGCAAGAAGGATAAATAACGGTTGATAAGTGTTATAGATAAGAAGGAGGTTCCGGGTTTGAGTCCCGGCCGGATTCACTGTGTGGGCTTTTTTTGCGTGTTCTCCCCGTGTTCGTGTGGGTTTCCTCTGAGTTACTCAACATAATGTACTGTATGTGTGCAGGGATGCCTGTCATCTACTCTTTTCTACTCTTCATTATGCACTGGCATAGAAATAAACCACAACATAAAAAAAAAATTACCGCAACAAAAATGTCTTCATTTATTTATTTATATAAATGGCAATATCCTCACAGAGATTATTCAAATGTGGCAAAGCAAAAGGGAACATTTTCTTTGAGGCACACTGTTCAGGTTGGAGACCATGACTGTATCATACAGTATTGGTCAAAAAATACATATATATGTATTTGGAAAGTTTGTCTCAAACCATCAGAATTTTAATGAGTATGATGAAATAGGGGGAAACTGATGAAGTCAGTTTGACCTCGTCAGACGTTCACAGAGCACTGGGATGGCAGCGTACACCAGTGACCCCGCGTGTTGATGGGGTGTTCGCGGTCTGGCTGTTGAGCAGCGTGAGAAGCGTATCCTTCACGACGTGTGAACCGCACTGGGGTGAGCAGCAGCAGGAATAGCGTGCTCCGGAGGAGAGCTCATGACCGTATGCGCTCTCCCAGAGTGACGAAGGAGCTCGTGATGAGCTTCAAGGTGTGAACATGACTGCGTGTTCAAACCTGCGGGGAGAAGAGGGGAAAAGGGTTCCAAAGTGTACACTTTTACACTGCTTTATTCCTGATATCCAGAAGAAGGTATTTGTGCGGTTTTAAAGGTACAATAGGTAAGATTTTTGTGTTAAAACATTGTTACAAGACCATTCCCATCATTGAAAAAGGCTCATTGACATGTTGACTCACCCTCTGCCTGAGTTTACAGTCCAAATTTTACCGTTGACAGCCCGGCACTGTATCAAAACATTATATAACTAGAATAATTCAAGCTCATTGGCTGAAAATGTGCCACAGCCAATGGCTGTTTCAATGTCAGCGTGTTTACAGAGAAGTGGGAGGGATAAACAGTGTTGTGGTTTGAAGGTGTTTGTTGCTGCAATTCCTCTCTTGACTGTTAGAAGTCCAAAATGACCAATTGTACCTTGAAGTACCAAAATCAGCCTCTATCCAGTTTTATATGTCCAGTCTCCAGTGTCTGGAGCTTCAGCAGGAGCAGGCTGCTTCAGTGACTGTGTCTTTAAGGCTCATTGATATCAATGACCTGTTTGTGAGTGATTTCCAGCTACAAGGTCGGCCGGACATATGCAAATGAACGTATACTTGTGATGTCACAAAGTTACTGAAGTCCCAAACGGCCAGATTAAATGCTCAGTTCCTTAATAAGGATTCTATGGATTTATTTGGGGACTGGGCGTTTTGATACTTTCGTGTTTTTATAACACCTTCAAGTCCATTATAATCCACATAGCACACTTAAATGCCATTTTGTGCAACATGGGACCTTTACCATGAATTAACTAGCAATATTTTACATTCCATTTTGACATTTAGCGGGCCTTCTTACCATGAATGACATTTAATTACAGATATAATCACAGATTACATTTTTACATACAGTCCATTTCTACATCTGAATATTTTACTGAAGCTGGTTTAGTATCTTTCTCAGTGTTACTATGGCTGTGCCCTACAGTCTGTGAGTTACGAGCCTAACAATTATACACTAACACTGCCACCCAAAAGTTGTGTGCGCTTTGAAGCCTTCTCAAATTATGAATAGAAATGGACCAGAACTTTTAATTAAAACTAGGCAAAAAACGATTCTGTTTCATACTCTGGTCAGTGAACAGTGAGTGGATGTATTCGTGATAAAAGGGCATTATTGGGAGAAAGGGTGCCATAATACATAAATGAAGAGCCGCTCGTATCTGGCGGGGGGAAAGCCACCGTGTCAACACCGCGCTTTTATCCGCCGCCCGCCCTGCTAATGCGCGAGATGGGCTTCAGAGTCACATCACCCCCATTTCACTAAACCTGCCGCGCGTCCCGGCTAATTGAATCGGGAGCCGGCTGTCAATTACACGGCCGGCGTTAACGGACACGCGGGGGCCGCCGTCCGGCTTATCCTCGCAGCGTGGAGGCGAGGGGACCTTGAGCGGACAGAGAGAGAGAGGCACTTTCGCCGTTCGCCTTTTAGAAATAGCACGTACGCGGGCAAAGGTCACGGCGACCACTCTATAACGGTGCGGCCAAATAAAACAATACCACAGTACCGCAAAGCCACAGGACATCTGATACACAGCTCCCGGTGATGCAGTCTGTTTTTATCCTCGTAATAAATCTGTGTGTGCTGTAAGGCCGTTGTACTGGGGTGCATGTGTTACTTTGCCCGGTTAACATCAGGAATGTGTGTCTTGTTGACACTTGCCAATCGTTCTGCTGTTTACTTTATTACCTGATCACTCTTTGTCTTATGAGGTCGCTTCCCTTATTGCTTTCTCGTGATGTCACTTCCTTTATCGCTTTCCCTTCACATGAAAGTATGTGGGCTCATTGCAGTCCCGTATTTTAGATGAAAGATAAAATAAAAAGCGGTGAAGACATGGAAATCGAGATCATGTGAATGTCCTCGCTCCTTCAAACATCAGTTCAAAGCCACGTCAGTTACAGACGAGGCAGATGGGGTGAACCCACAGGTCAGTTACAGACGAGGCAGATGGGGTGAACCCACAGGTCAGTTACAGACAGAGGCAGATGGGGAGAGGTGGATTCACAGGTCGATCATTTATACGTCAGGCTTTCCACACAAAAAAAACTTCCACAAAGGATGTGCTGATGTTTTCTTGCTCAAAGGAAAGATTCTACTTATAGCTCCTTGAAGGAACATTTAAGGGGTTGCAATGTCCTTAAAGATGGCTAGTCAGGAACAGGAAAAAATAGATTTGTAAAAAATAGGACTGACTTTATATTCTACTCAAATCATGGACCACCAATGCCCCTTACATACTTCAGGTGCACCACATTGTCCAAAAGGCTGGTGTATCCAGTGTGAACATTTTCAAGAATTTTCTAAAGTGTACTTTAATATATCTACAGTTTCTTAAAATAGCCAGTGCAGATGCACATAACCTTTTTAAAAGAGCCCACCACTTGAGCATGGGAGAGCATAACTTTAAACTTACATTTAGATACTTTGGCTGCGCTTCAAGAACAGGAACACCCAGATTGCTATCCTACGCTCGCAGTGCAGTGAAATATAAGTACTTGACCGCTTGTATATGCTCTGAAAAACAGCTTCCCCTTTATACACACTCTGTTTTTTATTCTTTGTTTGGCGATGACAGCTGTCCGTAGCCTGACGGACGGGCGGCTCGGCAGAACACAGCGCAACGGTGACCTCGGAACAGCCACCCCGTGAGCGTGGCCTTTGCGCGGTGCAGCAGGCACCGCTGACTGAGGCTGTCAGAGATCAGAAGGAGCGATATTGTTTTAAAACGACATTTGTGACATTAGCTCAGGAGGTAAGAGCGCTCGTCTGGCGGTCGGTGTGATCTCCCGTCCCGAAGTGTGGGCGAGGCACCCCTCCCCCAATTGCTCCCGACCCGACTTGCATGTTGCGTGCGTGTGCGTGTGTGTGTGTGTGTGTGTGTGTGTGTGTGGGTGTGTGTGTGTGGGTGAATGACAGGCATCAATTGTAAAGTGCTTTGGATAAAAGCTTGACACAAATGCAGTCCATTTACTGCCCGTTTCCCTCAGGTGCTGCTGGGATCGCCAGTACCCGTGAGATTGTGTCGAATCTGTGTTACAGTGCAACTGCTGATCTGTAGCGTGAGTAAAAACTGAGATTTTTAATAAAATATTTTTTAACAAGTAAAGGTCACATCTATGACATTTGCAGGGTAACAAAGCTACCCCTGTCTTTGACGTATCATGCTGGTAGTTGGTCAACTAGCAACCAGCTGTTTCAAAACCTAGCTTGATGTGGTCAAACCATGTCAAGCTGGGAGCTGGTCTGAACTGGTCAACCAGCTAAGCCATGTCAAGCTTGGAGCTGGTCTGAACTGGTCAACCAGCTACCAGCTGTTTCAAAACCTAGCTTGATGTGGTCAAACCATGTCAAGCTGGGAGCTGGTCTGAACTGGTCAACCAGCTAAGCCATGTCAAGCTTGGAGCTGGTCTGAACTGGTCAACCAGCTACCAGCTGTTTCAAAACCTAGCTTGAGCTTTTTTTTAAATAGGGTAACCCAGTGGTTTGTGAACACTCGGATCACTAAAATGTTTATGCTTCCACAACAAGTGAATTACGAGGACAGTGCATAAGGACAAACTCATGCAAAGGGGAACTCTGTTTGCAAATTCTCTCTGACAAGCGTAATTATGTGGAGCAATTCTGTCTATTCTGGGAGAAATATTAACGGCAACAGCTGGTTATTTTTACAAAACTCGGCGAAAAAAACAAAACCCCCTTGCGGTACGACATATCAGCGCTGTGCGTCTGAGCGGGGCGCTGAGAGCAGAGGCGGGCGAGCTCAGAGGGGCTTCTGCAGGACTGTGGGAATGTGACGGGGCGGCTCGGCTCCTCAGGGGCAGGCTGCCCTCTAAAATCGTCTCTTGACAGGAAGTGACATCACAGACGAGCCTCTCCAGGAGGATGACATCAGGCGAGTCGCCTCCCCCCCCCCCCCCCGGGAGACGTGTGGCCAATCGGGCGTCGCCGGGGGGGGGGGGGCGACGTGCCTTTCCAAGATCGTCTTCCGCGTCCACGCACGCCTCCGCCGTGGATGTTTGGCACGCGTCACTATGGCAACAGCGCTTTTAATAAGCCGTGCCAGCCCCCAAAACAGCCCAAACGTCACAGAAGAAAAAGGAGGGGGGGGCTATGTGGTGGGCGTAGGAGGGGGTGGGGAGACAGAGAGGGAATGCACGCGTCGTGATGCCGAGTTGTCCGCGGTCTGTAGAGGAAAATGTAGGCAAGCCGTGTGGCACTAGTGTGTGTGTGTGTGTGTGTGTGCGTGCCTAAGGTCGTATTTGACATGGTACAGTGAGCCAGCAGTTCCCTCTCTTTCTCTCTCTCTCATGCTCTTTCTCGCTCTCACTCCCTCTCTCTCTCATGCTCCTTCTCTCTCTCTCACTCCCTCTCTTTCTCTCTCTCACTCCTTCTCTCTCTCATACTCTTTCTCGCTCTCTATCACGCTCTCTTTCTCTGCCTGTCTCTTCCTCCCTCTCCCTCTCCTTCTCTCTCACACGCACATTTGCCATGGTATAGTGAGCTAGAAATCTCTCTCTCCTTCTCTCCCTTTCTCTCTCTCTGTTTCTCTCTCTCATTGCATTATTGCATGCCAGTTGACAGATGCTCTAATCCAGAGCAATGAACAAAGTGCATACCCGTAACCAGGGACAAGTGCGTGATTTGCCATGGTATACCGAGCCGGCAATCTCTCTCTCCCTCTCCCTCTCGTTCTCCCTCTCTCTCTGTCCCCCCACCTCTCTCCCTCTCTCTCCTTGTCCCTCCACCTCTCCCCCTCTCTCTCCCTCTCTCTCTCTCCATCTCTTTTCACATTCTCCCTCTCTCCCTCGTTCAACCTCTCCCTCCCTCTCACTGTCCCTCCACCTTTCTCCCTCTCCCTCTCCCTCTCCCTCCCTCCCTCCCTCCCGCCGACTGTAGCCGACCGTGGTATCCTTTTGTGTCAGAGATCCAGGCCCCCTCCTTAATTAACCCTCCAGTGTAGTGCGTGGGTTCACCCAACCAACGGACTTCCCCCGCTATCAGTCTCACTCCCCCCCCCCCCCCCCCCCGCCATCCTACAGCTCTGGTTCGCTCGCTTCTATTTACCTCGCCGTTAGTCTCTCCTCCCTCTCCCTCTCTCTCTCTCTCCTCTCTCCCTCCCTCTCTCTCTCTCTCTCCCTCTCCCTCCCTCCCTCTCTATCTCTCCTCCCCTCACGCCTCCAGAGCCAGCAGTCTGGATCGAGCAGCAGACTGCTGGCTACATGATCCCTGGGAAAACATCGCCCGGCGTCTCCCTCTCCGCTCGACGCTCGAGCCCGCTCACGTCCGGTCACATGGAAGAAACGATGTCTCCACTCGGGCGCTGAATCCCCCTCTCCTCTCTCGTTACCCCCCCCCTCCCCTTTCCTAATCTCCTGCCCCCCCCCTCCCTCCCTACCCCCAACCCCAAACCCCCAACCCCCAACCCCAACCTGCCCTCACCTCTGCCCCCTCTTACCCCGATCTGACCCTCCCTTCCCCAGACCTCCTGCCCCTCCGCCACCGCTCCGGACCCCTCGACAATGTTGCCATGTGTCCAGCGGCTGCAGCTCTTCGTTTTGCTCTCGTCCGTCCTGCGGTCCTGCCAGGGGCAGAACTGCCCCGCTAGCTGCCAGTGCCCGGACCCCCACACAGTGAACTGCAGCGGCCGGGGGCTCGCCCGCCTGCCGGACCCCATCCCGCTCGACGTCCGCCGTCTGCTGCTCTCCCACAACTGGATCCCCGGGATCCCCTCCGACTTCCTGGTGCTGTACAGCGACCTGGTGTACCTGGACCTCCGGAATAACTCGCTCTCCCGCATCGAGCCGGGCACGCTCAGCACCTCGTCCCGGCTGGTGTTCCTGGACCTGGGCTGCAACAACCTGACGGAGATCCCGTCGGGGACGTTCGGGGAGTCCCGCAGCCTGATCAAGCTCCGGCTGGGAAGCAACCCCAGCCTCAGCATGGTGAGCAAGGACGCCTTCCTGGGCCTGACCTCGCTGCGCGAGCTGGAGCTGGATCAGAACGCGCTGTCCGGCCTGGACGTGGGGGTCCTGGGCCAGCTGCCCTCGCTCAGGGTGGTCCGCCTGGAGGGGAACCCCTGGGAGTGCAACTGCAACTTTTCCAAACTGTTCGCCTGGCTGATGGAGAACAGGCACAAGCTTCCAACAGGTAAGGTCACGCTGTTTTCTGTGCGCACAGGACGACAATAACGCTTTTTTTTTTTTTTTTGGGTGTTATTTTGCTAAATAAAACACTTTAAATCTATTCATTTTTATTTTGTATTTGGGGTTGCGATTTATTTGTTTATTTATTTATTTTTATTTGATCCATATCAAACATTTCTTTTCATTCCTTTTTAATTTTTTAATAATAATTCTATGCTCGTCTCTGCTGGCCCTCCGGCTATAGAGAGCGAGAAAGAGAGAGCATTTGGGAGAGAGTGAGAGAGAGAGAGAGAAAGGTGAAAAATGAAAGCGGGGAAATGAAAGGCTCGTGACGGGGTAAGTGTGCAATGAAAGGGAGCTGCGCGAGACAAGGGCTCGATTCCGCACGACCTCCGCGTCGTTTAGCATTCCGGAATGTGCGGTGTGTTCCGCGACCGACGGCTGGCCGTGCATGCCAAGCGTCCCGATCCCCCACCCCCCTCCTTTTGTTTGTGTTTATTCCGTGCGCCATAAATCACCACGGCAACAGGGACCCCCGGCATTTCAAAGTAAGGCTTGTCATTGAAATTGCCAACAGACAGGTCTGACGACGAATGCTTTGCGCCGCGTTCTTCTCGTCCCCAGCGCAAATTAGACAAACCACGCTTCGGCGTTGGCATGCAGTCCACCGCCGGAGCTCGTTTTAAAAATGCATGAACGCGAGACAAAGCGGATCAGAGCTCGCTCTCCCAAAGGAGTTCTCAACAATATGGCCAAATCTTCTTACACGCAGATAATGAATATCACATTAGACAGAGGCAGTTGCTAGTGTTCTTTGATTTCGTAAATAATGACCCATTAATCGCATAGTTTAAATAAATACATAAAACGATAGGCTCCTTTGCTGTCTCTGGCAAGGTTAGAATTGTCTTGATTGCTCACTTTTGAACAATCTTTCGTTATGTGCGGCGCCCATTCTGCTGAAGCTAATCCCAGTTTCAGTTTGACTTCAATTTCCGAGCCAAAACCTTTCCAGCTTTCTGCAAGTTACTCATTTCATAACATTGATAACGGGCAATATGTTTTACGATGCCAATTCAGATTTATATGTAAGGCTAATATTTCAGTGCTAATATCATGCAAAGAGAGAATTATTGCACAGAAAGTCTAATAACACGCATGCTTATAACCTCCAGAAGCACTTGTAGCTGTGATAACTTTACTAGTATCAATCGTCAAACCTTACTAGCCAGAGAATGGGCACAGAATTGAAGTCCTAACTATGAGTATCTGTGGTGGATAAATTACACTTCAACAGGCTAACACACTTGAGAGATTTATATGCATTAGTAAATGATGATGTTAATACTTGTGGATGTTCTTAACAACTGTGTTCATGCAGCCACAGTGAGGAGAATATGTGCATTGTACATTTCCGATGGCTTGACCTGTGCTATTTCGATTGCCAGTCTGGAAGTACGTTTGTTGATCTGATCCTACATCTGTTCAGTAATTCTCCTGCTATGACTCTGCACTCTGCAAGGTCTGGAGTTTCCACAGAAAAGTGAATGAGGAAGTTAACTGATGCATTTAGTTTTATTTATTTATTTATGTTCGGATAGTTACGCAGTACTGTATTCTACTACCGGGATAGGCTTGTCGGTACAATTACATTGAAAAGAAAGTAGCGAACCGTCTTTTGGAAGAAATTGTCACTATAATCAACATTCCGGTGACCTAATAGGCTATATCATACAGCGGCTTATATAGCGCCTTGGGTATTTTGGTTCAGGTACTGTACATGTGCATGTATTGTATACAGGTTTATATACTGTATATTTTGTATTTTGTGCGATGTTGAAGAAATTATATATGTTAATTAATACATTAAACCGACATACAGTGTATGACTTTATATAAGAGAACCCCAGTAAAGCAGACTAGTTTCTGGTGTTCGGTAGGACAGCGCTTAGACTTTGTTAAAAGGCTGTTGAGAACACTTTCACAGCACTGGTGACGTCAAGCGCTGGACAGAAGCACACAATCTCGGTACACTACCCACCGATACACACATTCTCTGCATGTGCGCACAAACACACACACACACACACACACACACACATACATACACACACCGATTTTCCTTTGAGTATAATTTTTCCAAATGTCCTCATTTCCACTTGTCTCAGCGTGTTTCTTTAGTACAAACACATCACACATGCAGTGTAGTCCATATAAATCTTTGAGGCCCCTTTGCGCTTTGCAGGTGAATTTGAGTGGCTCTGGCAACACTCGTAAAACAAAAATAGCAAAACCGCAACCTGTGCCAACTTTCTTGAGCACCTGCTCGGGAGAACGAGACGGCTACGCTGTTGTGTTTCCCCCCGGGAGCTGTCCTCTGTGTGGGGGGCTTGTGTAAGTAGGCTAAATTAAGTGCTCGTGGTCAAAGGAAACGGCAATGAGTGGTAATTCAGCAATGTTGCAACTAAATGCCGGGACGCAACTGGCCCTGAACTCTCCACAGGATTCATAACCACTACGACAAATTCATCTGCTAAGTGCACTCAAGCAGCTGCAGTACATTGTGAGTGCAAATGCAGTATACCAGATTTCAGGCATTTAACAACATGTACCATGCCTGAAACTTTAGCATATGCTGTCTCTACACACACACACACACACACACACACTCTGTGCGTTCAGATGTTATTGGTTATCTTGTGATCACGAGAAAATAAATTGCTATGTGATGACAACTTAAGTAAGTCATGATCACAACTTTGTTTTCCTGTGATAACGGCGGGAAAAGGAATGACAACACTGCGTGACTCCAACCAACTTATGAGGATATGGGCCTGTGCGCGGTCATAAACATGATTTATTATTTTTTAACTGCTCCCGTTTCATCACTCTTTGGGGTATAGTTTGAGCTTCTCATAACATGAGTCGGGTAATTTATCACTGCTTAAGTTGAAGTGAGGGGAAAACTGGGTCCATGAAAAGTCCATTTTTCTCACGGCAGTTCCGTTCTGAAAATGGAAGTTATGAATTTATTTCGGCTGCTGTTATTAATATAACTAAAAGCTAATGTTTTTTCATTTTTCCTTTTTTAAAGTCCGTTGTTAATTAAAGTTAACCAAATGTGTATTTGTGCCAGATGGTGTGATTGGATGTGACAAATTTAAAAGCAATGGCCCGGTCTCCCAGGTCCCATGTGCTATTGTTTAATGATTCTGTAGTGCATCTCTACGTCTGCCTTGTTATGCACTTAGATATGCATACCATCACTTCTCTTGAAAATTGAGAAGAAATGCATTACTAGATATACAGTTGTCAGCAATTTTATGCTCCTCCAGACACTTTCTGCTTCTCAGTTCGATGCAAAATCAGTCTGAGATCTTAGTGATGGTGACTCATTTCAGTTTGGTTATTTCATCGCTGACAAAATAAATGAATAAATTAAATAAATATGTATGTACAATATTAATAAATACTATATGCCTATAAAACAAATATCTACAGTGTTTTATAAAACACACGTATGCAGTCTTTGCATAATATATTCATATATACATATCTATGTATATCTATAATGTATGTAACTATTTGTTCTTGCCAAAAAGTTAGTTTTTTTCCACTCCTGACAAGGTGCAAAGTTTACAGCAGGAATGAGACGATTGCTGTCGCCATCAGGCTATTCTAAATAGCTTGTAATTCTCACTGCCTCAATGTGTCTGCGTCTACGGCATTTATAATTCATGGGTCACGCTGAATTATAATTTAACAGCTTGAGCAATTGAGCTGTTGAAATGCAAACATAGCCTGGTGCAGCCTGTGGTTAATGCTGTGCATAAATGTTACTTTCTGCCGTAGTTAGACTGCATGCAAAGAATCGTGAGCTTAGATCTTCTCAGAATTCAATTATAAACTTTTTTACTGTAATGATCGTAGCATCTTCAAGCTGTGCTTTTTGTCTATAATATGAATCGCATACAGCACGTTTGGACTTTCTTTCCTGAGTTATATAACTTGTGAAGAATGTTGGTATTCATCTTAGTTATTATGGGTGGAATTGAATAAAAACGTTTTTGGGAGTAAATTGTAGCATGTGTCTGAAACACCCATTGATTATGGAATGGAACACAGAACAGGGAACAGGGCATGTTTTGCATAATTATCAGATGATTGTTCTGAATGAAAGAGGGCTGACTACAGGAGGCAGAGGGGGAGGGGGAATTGGGCTCTGGGGGTGGGGGTTAGGGACTTTTCAAAAAACCTACATCACTGCTTTTTGCAAATGTTTTGTAGGCTTTAGATGCAAAAACTAGGAATAGAATGCTGATGTGTGTGAGCCTTTAACTTTTCAGTAATGCTAGTGGCTTCCCTTGCTCACACAACCAAAAACAATCTCTTTTAGGTTTGACTGAATTGAGACATCTCGGTGGCAGTAATTGCTGTCTGAGATGTGTAGTCGACATGACAAACAAGTCTCCGGCTTGTTACTACATGCCTTTAATCTGTTCCCTCAGTAACGGTTGAATGTTCAAGGTGAACACTAACTGGTTGTAACACACATATACTCTCAGAAATATAGTACATTTTTGTTCTTCAGGGATTCCCTAAATGTACCCTGACAGTACAGTAATTACATTATTGCCATTTGGCAGACACTCTTATCCCGAGTGACTAAGAGTTGATTAGACTAAGCAGGAGACAATCCTCCCCTGGAGCAATGCAGGGTTAAGGGCCTTGCTCAAGGGCCCAACTGCTGTGTGGATCTTGTTGTGGCTACACCGGGGATCGAACCACCGACCTTGCGGGTCCCAGTCATGTACCTTAACCACTACACTACAGGCCGCCCCAATAGTAATGTTCTCTTTGGATACAAATGAGCATGTTTCCAAAGCAAAAAATTACTAATTAGTTATATTATATTATGTACCTGTATGGTACTGCCCCAGAGACAAGCATTTGTACCTTTTTAGGCACTTTTCACACCTTTCTTTTTGAGAATGTAGGAATACACACACACGCGCGCACACACACACAAACACACACACACACACTCTCCAGAGCTTTTCTCAGCTTTGGGAGAATGTGTGTGTGTTTTTTCTTCCATGTCAGTCAGGGTGAGGTATAAAACAAGGTGAGTCACCTCTTGTTCCGGCTTTGCTGAAACATTTCCGGGGAGAGCACACACACCTCTGAGACCAGCTCAACGCTGTCCTGCCTTCAATAATTCATTAGCGCTAGCCCTCGATGTGTAATGATCACTAATCCCAATACTTCTCTGAAAAAGACCAAGAAACAGGAAAAATCCTGTTTTGCAGAGGCAATTAGACGTCCTGGTAATTTTCAATCAGTGTTTTGGTTCTCAGCGAGCTCCAGATATTGCGATGTTGATAGCCTGAAAGTACCCTTGGAGACGCAGCATGCTAGCCGGCTAATGGCTGGCACTGCGATCTGAGCGCCTGTGGTACGATGGAGAGGGAGATCACGTCTGCTGTGTATGAACCATTGTGCTGGGCTCGTAAACATGTTTGATGGCAGGAACGGAACATTCAGTCCTATAGCCTGTCTCAGAGAATAGGCTTATCAGCCGTGGTCTTGAGTGCGCTACAGTACGTGTTTCTGATGCTGCTCTGAGTCCCGGTAAACTGCTCCAAGCTCTAAAACTCTATATGGGTGAGAAAAGATTTACAGTAGACATGGATGGATGGTGCAGTGGGTAGGTCCTGGGTTCGAATCTCGGTCGGCCGGGGCCTCTCTGTGTGGAGTTTGCATGTTCTCCCCGTGTTCGTGTGGGTTTCCTCCGTGTACTCCGGTTTCCTCCCACAGTCCAAAGACATGCAGGTTAGGCTGATTGGAGAGTCTAAATTGCCTGTAGGTATGAGTGTGTGAGTGAATGGTGTGTGTGCCCTGCGATGGACTGGCGACCTGTCCAGGGTGTATTCCTGCCTTTCGCCCAATGTATGCTGGGATAGGCTCCAGCCCCCCTGCGACCCTGTTCAGGATAAGCGGGTTAAGATAATGGATGGATGGATATTAAATGATGTTAAGTAGGATAGGCACACCGTGCGGCCATGGCTGATGCCACTGACGGGTGATTCCTTAGAGAAAAAGTCTCAGTTTGGGCTTAGCTTGGGCTCAGCATTCTCATCTGTTTCTATCTTCCTATCCTAAAGCCTGGCTTTGGGTTTATGGCTCAGGAGCGGTGCCTTATCGTACGTGCTAACTGCTTATTCCAGTCTGTGCCGAGTCCTTTGTGTGGTTCTGTATTGTCTAAAG